>NW_019154134.1:13082665-13110958 GCF_002288905.1 Enhydra lutris kenyoni | reverse complement strand
ACATGGGGAGTTAAGGGGGTAGGAGAAGAGTAAATGAAACAAGATGGGATTGGGAGGGAGACAAACCATAAGTGACTCTTAATCTCACAAAACAAACTGAGGGTTGATGGGGGGAGGGGGGTTGGTTGAGGGGGGGTGGGGTTATGGACATTGGGGAGGGTATGTGCTATGGTGAGTGCTGTGAAGTGTGTAAAACTGGCGATTCACAGACCTGTACCTCTGGGGATAAAAATATATTATATGTTTATAAAAAATAAAAAAATAAATAGAAAAAAACCCCTCTAGATTCTGTTTCATTTGGTTTTCTAGTTTAAAATATCATTTTAAGAACAAATCTGGTTCCTATTACTCAGTTATAGGCTGAAGGGTATCTTGGTGATTTTGACCCTAGTAAAGTTACCCTGGGGTTGAAACTGGGTCCTTCGGACAGTTTGAAACAACTGGTCATTCTTCTGCTGGTTACTTCTAATGAGTGCTCGGAGTCCACAAAATTGTTCCCATTGAGAATTTTTATTGAAAATTACAAAAACACAGAAAGGGGTGCCTGGGTTGCTCAATTGGTTGAGCATCTGCCTTCGGTTTGGGTCATTGATCCCAGGGTCTGGGGAACAAGCCCCACATCAGGCTCTCTGCTCAGTGGAGAGTCTGCTTCTCCTTCTCCCTCTGCCTGATGCTCTATTTGTGCTCTCTCTCTCCTTCTCCCTATCAAATGAATAAAATCTTTAGAAAAGTAAAAATTCAGAGAAACAAATTAGAAAATTAAATTTTATCTAAAAATAAATTGCACAGAGAGCATTTCAAGCTAATGTTTCTAAGCTTGAAGAAAATAAACATACTTAGAAGTACAGTGTAGAACTTAAGTTCAATTTGCTGAAACATTAGAAAGATTTAAAGAATTTTTTAGCTCCAATTTTGCAGTGACACATACTCACATGGAAGAATTATAAAAACATAAGGGGCAAAGAATGAAGTTCACATGATGGTAGGTGTTTATCTCAATGACTTTAATCTGCATTATGTTAAACAGTGGTACATTTATTTTTATTCATTTATGCCAGTAGCCTCATCATCTTTTGGTCAATATAATATATTGACCAAAATATAATATAATTGACCAATATAATATAAAAGGCAATATAATTTAAGTAATATTAAACTTACTTCTGTTGCTTAGTTGTAGAGCACCATAGCAAAGATTTTGCTTTACTTTTCCAGGGACCGATCTCTCTCTCTCTCTCTCTCTCTCTCTCTCTCTCAGTTCTATTTCCAAGAAAGATTTCTCAGAAGCTACCATAACTAGAGAAGTCATAAGCTGAAATGCAATTTAATTCAATTTTGACATGCCTGCTGTATTCATACTACCATATACTATTAAGACTGCCAAAGAAGTAGAACTCACAGTTTTTGCCTTCCAAAAACGTGTACTCTGTTTGGTGAAACAAGATCCATCTAAATGAAACAAAATAAAGACAAACCTTAGTGCACATGAGGTAGGCCCCCCAGGCAATACAAATGATGACAAAATGTAATATATGAGAGTTGGATTAACAAGAAGAATGTCCACAAGAAAGAGGTGAGGTATCAGCTGACTTTTAAAGAAGGGTATTGTCATGGATAGTAATAAAGTCTCATGTGCTAGAAGAGCCACGAGAAGAATAACTATAGCTGACTTATGACTGTCAGTGAAGGGGATGATAAACTTCAGTGCTGGGTAATAACTTTAGATATTTGATCTGCAAAACAGTAGGAGCCACAATAATTTCTTAAAGAGGCTGGGATGAGTGTGTTATTATAGAGAGATTATTCTTAAATATGTATATGGGATTTCTACCTCTAATATAGCTCTTTGATCTGATTTTCACACCTACAGAGCTAAGATAATTTGAACTCAGGATCTGATTCCCTCAAGCACATCACCTTTTAGCATTTCCAGCACAGTGAAGAGAAACCTTTATCATCTTATTACATCCGCCAGACCTAATAACCATTCTTGAGACCTTTATCTTCCTATTCTTTCCTTCCCATATTGAATACTTTGGTTAAGTCCTGTTAGCTTCATTGGCTAAAAAAGCTCTTGAACCCTCCATTTATCTCCATATTCACAGCTAACATCATTCCTTATCTAGCCCCCATGCAGTCACTCTGGCCTCCCTCTAATTGGTAATTTATACCTTTGTGTAGAGTGATCCCTTTGAGCTGCAAAACTGATCATTTTATCCCTTGCTAAGAACTTTGAATGATTCCTCATTGCTTTTTGGACAATGACTCCATTCTTAATTTGACTTTGGATATATCTGTCCAGCTTCCACTTGGATCTGTGCACTGAAATCACACAGATCTCCAGGTTCCTCAACTGTACCAAAGTTCCTCCTCTTATAGGGACTTCTGTATATAATTTTCTCTCCCTGACTGCTATGTTTACCACCATGGTAGATCAAAAATGTGCACAAATTCCTTGACACTCCTCCCATTGAGAGATGGAGTCCATTTTCCTTCTGTTGTTTGTGGTCTGGACTGCCATTACTTTGACCAAAGAAGTACAGTGAAGTGTGCCAGTTCTGGGACTAACCTTAAAGAGAACTGATAGCGTCCACCTTAGTCACACAAAGCCTTGAGCCTCATGAAGCTTTAGAAGTCTTCAGAGAGAATATGGAAGGGAAGAGTGAGAAGGGAAAGGTGGAGAGGAGACCAGGTAAGTCCAATTTTCTAGCAGTCCTGGTGGAGAAAACAGCCATGTGAGTGAAGCCATTTTGGACCATCCAGACCAGCCCAGCTTCCAGCTGCATATCATGGAAAAGCCACATTTGATGCCACATGGTGTAGGAAATTGTTTAGTCTAAGTCCTGACCCACAAATGTGTAAGAAATAATTATTGACCAGATTTATAACCAAATTGACTCATTGAGCAATTTAATCCAAATGTCAGTTAATGCCAAAGTCACCAGCTAGTTTGTTCTGCTTGTTAAAAATATGAGTTATATTGGCTGTCTGCTTGAGTAAAATAAAGAAATATGTAAAAGAACATGTATATTTATCACATTTATATTTTATATTAGAGAAAGTGTATTTTAGATCATGAAGGAAGTGACAGCTTTTATATGAAATTTGTCATCTGAAATGCTTCCTTTCCTGGAAACTTTAACATTTATAAAGAAATCAAAGTCAAATGAATAATATTTTTGGCAGTTCCTATAATATTTATGGATGAAATGACTCCAAAGGACTATGCCTGGCATACTTTAAGTTTCCTTCAATCACAAAACAATTGAATCCATAAGCAAATATTTTAAAAGATATCTATCGTATGTTCTAGAACATGTTGGGCGTACTATGACAGTCCCTTCTCACCCCATCTCTACCTGAGCTTGGGTTAGTTTTAAGTATTGAAGGCCTCCTCCTGCACACTTGATGCTTGTCCCCCACCTTTCACATCTGCTTCACAAGGGCAGAGACCCTGTCTATTCAGCAGTCTGACCCTAAATCCTAGCGCAATGTCAGTCTCATTAGTAATGCCTACCCCTTTCGTTCTTTCTTTCAAGTAGTTTCCCATGGTTAAAACAAAGCCAGTCAAGGTGTCTGTCTGTGTAGAGATATGTCACAACAGAAGTAGTGCTTAGTCTTGGAAGAGAAGGTGGCAAGATTGTTGGGGAGAACTCCAAGAACTCATCTCAGAGCCGACTGAGTTGTTTACTAACCTTGTCAAAAAAAGCTGAGAAACATAACATAAAAAAGTGTTGATTTGTGATCTGTGCACTCTCAGATAACTTCTTTTTAATACTGTCAAGATAAATGAGAGCAAATATTATGTGCTAAAACTGTTTCTTTTTAAAAAGAAGTGCTATATATGTGTGCTTGATGTAGTAAGAACATGGGTTGGTTCTCTTAGTAAGAATTACTGTTAATTAGTGTTATCCTTATATCTTGTTTATCAATGTGATCATGTTTTGGGTCTCATTTCCCCAGAAATCATCTCACAGAGAAAAAGAGAGAGAGAGAAAGAAAGAGAGAGAGAGAGAGAGAGACATTACAGAGTGAACTTCCATAAGACCTTAGAAATAAATGCAAATGTCTGTATTGATGTATTTCAAAGAAATATTTTACAGGCCACATAAGAATAGTGGTTCTTATTTATGGACAAATTGCTGTTAAGTTCTGTTTTATCATTCATTCATGAACTTGTGGAGTGACATAGAGTACTTCCAGAATTCTGTGTACTTTTCATAATAGAGAACTACCAACATAAAAATCCAGTATACCCATGTGTTTCAAGCTGGACCTACACACAGTAGTGGAGCCATTCTGGAAATGATTATGATCTTATGCTAAACCTAATGGAACATTTGGGTGGTCTACTGAGCTACAAGCCTAGGCAACCAAACAGCCCTGTGATTTATAAACAATGAATGAATTTGAGGCTAATGATACTTTTTTAATGAAAATTTATTTTACTCAAAATTTTCTCTCGTGGCAGTTACTCAGTTTGCTACATGAAAATAATTTTTGTAGCAAGGGTGCTCGCATTCTGGTTCCTGATCAGCAACACCAGCTAGATGTTAGAAATTCCAGCTAGAAAATCAGATTCTTGGACCTTATCCCAGAATTGCCAAGTAGGAAACTCAGGCTAGGTCCATCAGTCTATTTTAACAAGTCCTCTAATATGATTCTAATGTCTGCTTAAGTTTGAGAACCACTGGCCTATAGAATTTGGGGGGACAGTAAATTTAACAGAATTTTTTTCAAAGAAAGATTAGCTCTTTTAAAAAAATCTAGATTTATATGTCTGAACTTTTCATTTATAGATATCTTATTGGGCCTATTTTTATAGTAAACCTCACCATGTCCTTAAGAATATTCTTAGTAGTTCATCAATTCATTGTAATAAAATAATACATTAAAGTACTGAAATACTGAATCCACAAATATACAAAGTGCAAAAAATAATACATTTGTATTAAAGTAGATGGGAAATAATGTTTCATAAAAGCTAAGTAATAAAGGTCATTCTGTAATTAAACTTGTATCTTATTAGCCTATCATTATTCAAATGGGATAAAACCTAGTACTTCAAATTTCCTACTTGTTGGATATAGAACCAAATAGTCTCAGTGAGTTTGCAGATGTCCAGCTGGATAATTCATTAGTGTGTCTGAATCTTTCTCCCTATTCTTCAGTGCTTTTTACTGTCCATATATCTAGTATTGACTTGTAGCACTCCACCTGGGATGGCTTTCCATTGAAGTATCCAGTGATCTATACTTATACCCTCTCTTCTCTAATAATGTCTCTTGGGGCAAATCTCTGTTAGTTGAGGAAGAAAATGCCATAGAACCAAATTAATTCCTGTGAATTGCTTATTGGAAGTAGATACTTATTAACATATACTAATTTTTAACTGAAAGCAATTGAGGCACTTTGTAAAAGTAGAGGAGAAATTTTGAGGCACTTAAGGGCAGATATTTTGAGTCACTCAGAATTTTTCTGACTTTTTTTAAATCGTATTGGACAGAGAACCTTAATTTTGTGTACTTTCTTATCATCATATGCTCCTCTAGCTCTGGGCTAAGTATTAAAGGGGCAGAAATGGCCTCTTTCTCTGAGGACTTTCTTGGACATGTGCTTAAAGCACACTTTTGCAAAAGATCACAGCAATTGTTTGGATAAGGAGGCCAGTTAAAACACTCGTGCAACTTTAGAGAAAATTGTGGTAACAACTACATAACAACTTGCCATCATGAAATCATTTTTAAATATAGTTCAGCAGTATGAAATAGATGCATATTGTTGTGAAACAGATTTCCAGAACTTTTCATCTTGCAAACCTGAAACTTTGTACTCATTAAACCCATTAAACTCCTCCTGTCTGAATTCCTCCAGCTCCTGTGAACCGCCATTCTACTTTTTGTTCCCATGAATTTGCCTTCTTTATATACTTCACATAAGGAGAATTATACAGTTTGTCTTTTTGTGACTGGCTTATTTCATTTAGCATAAGGTGTTCAAGATTCATCCATGCTATAGACAGGATTTCCTTCCCTAATATAGACTAATATGCCACTGTTTGTATATACTACATTTGTTTTTCCATTTATCTGTCGATGGGTGTTTGAGTTGCTTTTATCTCTTAGCTACTGTGAATAGTACTGCTATGAACATGATGTGCATATATGTCTTTGAGATCCTGCAGTTCTTTTGGTCATTTGCTTGGAAGAATTGCTGGATCATATGGTAATTCTATTTTTAATTTTTTGAGGAGCTCCTACTGTTTTTCATCAGTTGCACCATTTTACAATTCAATTGACAGTGCACAAGGCACAAAAGCTCCATATTTTCTGTATCCTCAACAACACTTACTACTTTGATTTTTTTAAAAAAGATTTTATTTATTTATTTGACAGAGATCACAAGCAGGCAGAAAGGCAAGCAGAGAGAGAGGAGGAAGCAGGCTCCCTGCTGAGCAGAGAGCCTGATGTGGGGCTCGATCCCAGGACCCTGGGATCATGACCTGAGCTGAAGGCAGAGGCTTTAACCACTGAGCCACCCAGGCACCCCACTACTTTCTAATTTTTTAAAAAACATTAGCCATCCTAATGGATTTGGGGTGATATTTCCTCATTATTTTGATTTGCATTCCTTTGATGTTTAGTTACTTTGAATACATTTTCATATGCTTGTTGGCCTTTAGTATATCATCTTTGGAGAAACTCTATCTTCCCCATTTTTTAAATTTAAATTTAACTTTGTTAACATACCATGCAATATTGGTTTCTGGGGTAGAATTTAGTGATTCATCACTTACATACAACACCCAGTACTCATCACCACAAGTGCCCTCTTTAATACCCATCACCCTTCCAGCCCATCTCCCCTACCCCCCATCAACCCTCAGTTTGTTCTCTATGGTTGAGAGTCTCCTATGGTTTGTTTCCCTCCTCCCTTCCTCTCCCTTTTCTTTCCCCCAGATATGTTCATCTGTTTTCCATCTCAAATTCCACATATGAGTGAGACCATATGGTGTTTGTATTTCTCTGACTTATTTCACTTAGCATAATGCACTCTAGCTCCATCCATGTTATTACAAATAGCAAGATTTCATTCTTTTTGATGGCTGAGTAATGCTCCCTTGTATATGTATATACCACATCTTATTTATCCATTCATAAGTCAGTTGTTATTTGTGCTCTTTCCATAGTTTGACTATTGTTGATAATGCTGCTGAAAACATCAGGGTGCATGTATCCCTTCGAATCTGTATTTTTTTATCCTTTGGGTAAATACCTAGTAGTGGAATTGCTGGATCATAGGGTAATTGTCTTTTTAATTTTTTGAGGAACCAGCCACCATATTGTTGTTTACAGTAGCTGCACCTGTTTGCATTCCCACCAACAGTGTGAGAGGATTCCCCTTTCTCCACATCCTTACCAACACCTGCTCTTTCTTGAGTTGTTCATTTTAGCTGTTGTGACAGGTCTGAGGTAGTATCTCATCACGGTTTTGGCTTGTATTTCTCTGAGGATGAGTGACATTGAGCATCTTTTTATGTGTCTGTTAGCCATCTGGATGTCTTCTTTGGAGAAATGTCTATTCATTTCTTCTCCCTATTTATTAACTGGATTATTTGTTTTTTTTGGGTATTGAGTTTGGTAAGTTCTTAAGAACTTAAGAGATTTTGGATATTATCCCTTTATCCAATATGTCATTTGCAAACATCTCCCTGCCTTTTAGTTTTGTTGATTGTTTACTTCACTGTGCAGAAGCTTTTTATCTTGATGAAATCCCAATAGCTTGTTTTGGCTTTTGTTTTCCTTGCCTCTGGTGACATGTTTAGTAAGAGGTTGCTACAACTGAGGTCAAAGAAATTGCCTTCCTGTGTTCTCCTTTAGGACTTGATGATTTCCTGTATCACATTTAGGTCTTTCATCCATTTTGAGTTTATTTTTGTGTATGGTGTAAGAAAGTGGTCCACTTTCATTCTTCTGCATGTTGCTGTCGAGTTTTCCCAACACTGTTCATTGAAGAAACAGTCTTTTTTCCTTTGGATATTCTATTTTGCTTTGGCAAAGATTAGTTGATCATATTGTTGTGGGTCCAGTTCTGGGTCCTCTCTTCTGTTCTATTGATCTATGTGTCCATTTTTGTGCCAGTACCATACTGTCTTGATGTATGGTACAACTACAGTTTTGTAATATAGCTTAAAATCCAGAATCGTGATGCCTCTAGTTTTGTTTTCCTTTTTCAAGATTGCTTTGGCTATTTGGGGTCTTTTGTGCTTCTATACAAATTTTAGGATTGTTTTTTTCTAGCCCTGCAAAAAATGCTGGTAGTATTTTCATAGGGATGGCATTAAATGTGTAGATTACTTTGGGTAGTATAGACATTTTTGACAATATTTGTTCTTCCATCCCATGAGCCTGGATTGCTTTTTTCTTTCATTGTGTCCTTTTCAATTTCTTTAAGAAGTGTTCTGTAGTTTTCAGAGTATGGATCTTTTACGTCTTTAGTTAGGTTTATTCTTAGTTAGGTTTATTATTAGGTTTATAATAGGTATCTTTTTGTTTTTGGTACAATGGCAAATGGGATCAATTCCTTGATTTCTTTTTCTGATGATTCATTATTGCTGTGTAGAAGTGCAACAGATTCTGTACATTGACTTTATATTCTGTAACTTTACTAAATTCATGTATTAGTTCCAGCAATTTTTTGGTGGAGTCTTTCATATTTTCTACAGATACAGTATCTGCAAAAATCTACAGATAGAGTATCTGCAAATAGTGAAAGTTTGACTTCTTCCTTGCCAATTTGGATGCCCTTTATTTCTTTTTGTTGTCTGATTGCTGAGGCTAAGACTTCCAGTACTATGTTAAATAGTAATGATAAAAGTGGACATCCTTCTCTTCTTCCTGCCTGTGGTGGAAAGGCTCTCAGTTTTTTCTCATTAAAAATGATATTAACTCCCTCAACTCCCTTCTCCTCTCTAATTCCCCTTGTCCTCCATGCTATTTGTTATGCTCCACAAATAAGTGGGGAGTTGAGGGAAATTGGAAGGGGAGGTGAACCATGAGAGACTATGGACTCTGAAAAACAATCTGAGGGTTTTGAAGGGGGCTGGGGGTGGGAGGTTGGGGGAACCAGGTGGTGGGTATTGGAGAGGGCACAGATTGCATGGAGCACTGGGTTTGGTACAAAAACAATGAATACTGTTACGCTGAAAATAAATTTAAAAAATTAAAAAAAATTATATTAACTGTGGTTTTCGTATATGGCCTTTATGATGTTGGGGTATGTTCCATCTATCCTACTTTGTTGAGCTCTTTTTTTTTTTTCCCCCAAGAAAGAATGCTGTATTTTGTCAAATGCTTTTTCTGCATTTATTGACAGGATCATATGGTTCTTACCCTTTCCTTTATTAATGTAGTGTATCACATTGATTTGTGAATATTGAAATACCCCTGCCGCCCAGGAACTTGATCGTGGTGAATAATTCTTTTAATGTACTGTTGAATTTGGTTTGCTAGTATTTTATTGAGAACTTTTGCATCCATGTTCATCAGGGACACTGGCCTGTAATCTCCTTTTTAGTGGGGTCTTTGTCTAGTTTTAGAATCAGGACAATACTGGCTTCATAGAATGGGTTTGGAAGTTTTCCTTCCATTTCTATTTTTTGGAACAGTTTGAGAAGAATAGGCATTAACTCCTCTTTAAATGTCTGGAGGAATTCCCCTGGGAAGACATCAAACAAACTTTTGTTTGTTGGGAGATTTTTGATTACTGATTCAATTTCTTTGCTGGTTATGGATCTATTCAAATTTTCTGTTTCTTCCTGTTTCAGTATTGGTAGTTTGTAGATTTCTAGGAATATGTCATTTCTTCCACATTTCTCAGTTTGTTGGCATATAATTCTTCATAGTATTCTCTTATAATTATTTGTATTTCTGTTCTGTGGATTGTGGTCTCTCCTCTTTCATTCGTGACTTCTCTTTTCTTTTTGATAGGCCTGAGTAGGGGTTTATCAACTTTATTAATTGCTTCAAAGAACCAGCTCTTAGTTTTTTTGATCTGTTCTGGTTTTTTTTTTTGTTGTTTGTTTGTTTGTTTCTATATAATTTATTTATGCACTGATTTTTATTATTTCCCTTTTTCTGCAGGCCTTAGGCTTTATTTACTGTTCCTTCTCTAGCTCCTTTAGGTGTAAGGTAAGTTTGTGTATTTGAGACTTTTCTTGATTCTTGAGGTAGGCCTGTGTTGCTCTGTATTGCTATATACCTCTCTCTTAGGACTGCTTTTGCTGCATCCCAAAGGTTTTGGACTGTCATCTTTTAATTTTTATTTGGTTCCATGCATTTTTAAAATTTCTTCTTTAATTTCCTGGTTAACCTATTCATTCTTTAGTAGGATATTCTTTAACCTCCTTGTACTTCAGGTGATAATGATGTGTAAATGTAGCTTTATCAATTACAACAGACTTACCACTCTGGTGAGGCATATTCATAATGGAGGAGGCTGTGTATAAGTAGATACATGGGATACATAAGAAAACAATTTTATTGTGAACATAATTCTGTTGTAAAGAATATAGTCAATTAAATTTTTTCTTTTGGTTGACTTCAAGTTTAATAGCTTTTACTTTCTTTTTTTAAAAAGGTATTTTTTATTTATTTGACAGACAGAGATCACAAGTAGGCAGAGAGGCAGGCAGAGAGAGAGGGAGAAGCAGGCTCCCTGCTGAGCAGAGAACCTGATGTGGGGCTCAATCCCAGGACCCTGAGATCATGACCTGAGCTGAAGGCAGAGGCTTTAACCTACTAAGCCACCCAGGCGCCCCAGCTTTTTCTTTTTTAATATGTGTTTTTTTTTTTTTTATTGCAAGTACAAATGGAGTTAAAAAAAATTTTTTTTTTAAATTTTAAGTCCAGTATAGTTAACAGTGTTATGTTAGTTTCAGGGGTACGATATAGTGATTCAACAATTCCATACATTACTCAGTGCTCATCATCATGAGTGTACTTCTCATCATGAATTTCTTTTTTTTCTTTTTATTATGTTAGCATATTTACCCCAAAGATACAGATGTAGTGAAAAGAAGGGCTATGTGCACCCCAATGTTCATAACAGCAATGTCCACAACAGCCAAACTGTGGGAAGAGCCAAGATGCCCTTCAACAGACAAATGGGTAAAGAAGATGTGGTCCATATATACAATGGAATATTACTCAGTCATCAGAAAGGATGAATACCCAACTTTTGCATCAACATGGATGGGACTGGAGGAGATTATGCTAAGTGAAATAAGTCAAGCAGAGAAAGTAATTTATCATATGGTTTTACTTATTTGTGGAACATAAGGAATGGCATGGAGGACATTAGGAGAAGGAAGGGAAAAATGAAGGGGGGAAATTGGAAGGGGAGGAGTTTCATAGTGTTGTGGTCTGAAAATATGCATGGTATGATCTTGATCATTTTGTATTTGTTGAGGGCCAATTTGTGACCCAGTATGTGATCTTTTTTGGAGAATGTTCCGTGTGCACTTGAAAAGAATGTGTATTCTGCTGCTTGAGGATGAAAAGTTCTGAATGTATCTGTTAAGTCCATTTGGTCCTGTGTGTCATTCAAAGCCATTTTTCCCTTGTTGATTTTCTGTTTAGATGATCTGTCCATTGCTGTAAGTGGGGTGTTAAAGTCCCCTAGTATTATTGTATTATTATCAATGAGTTTCTTTATGTTTATTATTAAGTGACTTATATATTTGGGTGCTCCCAAGTTGGGGGCATAAATATTTACAATTGTTAAATCTTCTTGATGTATAGATCCCCTAATTATGATGTAATCCCCTTCTTCAACTCTTGTTACGGTCTGTTTTAAAATCTAGTTTGTCTGATACAAGTATGGCTACTCCAGCTTTCTTTTGACATCCATTAACATGATAGATAATTCTTCATCCCCTTACTTTTCAATCTGTAGGTGTCTTTAGGTCTAAAATGAGTCTCTTATAGGCAGCATATCAATGGATCTTGAGTTTTTTCCCTCAATTCTGATATCCTATGTCTTTTGATTGGAGTATGTAGCCCATTTACATTCAGAATGATTATTAAAAGATACGAATTTAGAGTCATTGTGTTACCTGGAGAATTGGTGTTTCTGGTGGTGTTCTCTTGTTCTTTCTAGTCTTTGTTGCTTTTGGTTTCTTATCTGCCATTCAAAAAGTCCCCTTTATTATTTCTTGCAGGGCTGGTTTAGTGGTTACAAAATCCTTTAGTTTTTGTTTGTTTGGGAAAGTCTTTATCTCTCCTTGTATTCTGAATGACAGCCTTGCTGGAGAAAGAATTCTTGGCTGCATATATTTCCCATTCAGCACCTTGAATATTTCCTACTTTCTTCTGGCTTGCCATATTTCTGTGGACAGATCTGCTCTGAACCTGATCTACCTTCCCTTGGAGGTTAAGGACTTTTTTCCCCTTTCTTCTTTCAGGATTCTTTCCTCATTTTTGTATTTTGTGGATTTGACTATGATATGCCTTGGTGATGGCTGGCTTTTGGTGAATTGAAAGGGAATTCTCTGTGCTTCTTTGATTTTGATGTCTGTGTCATTCTCCAGATTGGGAAGTTTTCAGGTATAATTTGTTTGAATATACCTTCTGCTCCCTTTTATCTTTTCATTTTCTGGGACTCCTATGATACAAATGTAATTCCATTTTAATAAGTTGCTGAGTTCCCTAAGTCTACCTTAATGGCCCATTACCTTCTTTCCTCTTCAGTTTCATTACTTTCCATAATTTTATATTCTCTGTCACTGACTCTCTCTTCTGTCTTGCTTATCCTCATTTTTAGAGCCTCTATTTGGCATCTTGGTAATAGTATTTTTAATTTTGGCCTAGCTAGATTTTAGCAGATTTTACCTCTGCAGTAAGGGGGTCTCTAGTGTCTTCTATACTTTTTTCAAGCCCAGCTAGTATCCCCCCCCTTTTTTAAAAAAGATTTTATTTATTTGAGAGAGAGGGATAGAGAAAGCATGAGCACAGAGGAAAAGGGAGAAGCAGGATCTCTGGGGAGCAGAGAGCCCAATGTGGGGCTCAATTCCAGGACCCCGAGATCACAACCTGAGCCAAAGGCAGACATTTAACTGACTGAGCTACCCAGGCATCCCTCAGCTAGTGTCCTTATAATTGTTTTAAATTCTAATTCAGACATCTTACTTATCTCTGTATTTATCTCTGGCTGTCATTTCTTCCTGTTCTTCTTTTGGGTTGAATTTCTCCATCTTGTCATTTTGGGGAGGAGAAAAAAGGCAAAATAAAACCAAAATTTAAAAATTGATGAAAAAAAATTTTAAAAATAAAATAAAAAATACAAGAAGCTAGATCCTAGGTATGTTTTGGTCTACCTGTTATGAAAAGCTTGATAGAAAAAAGGTAGAAAGAGAAGGAAAAAAATTAAAAATTAAAAAATATAAATTAAAATAAAAAAATTCTTTCTGTATCCAAAAAAAAAAAAAAAATTGATATAGTGGCTCCATTCTCCACTTGGTGACGCTGTTTAATTTCCTGAGGTGGAGCAAGCTGGTGGGAGAGGAGAGAAAATGGTTAGGCCTTGTTCTCTTGTGTCCCAGGGGAGAAATGCATGGCTCTTCTCTTCAGTAAGCCCTCCAGACACACTAACAGTGACCTGGCCTGTGTCTTTGGTTTCTGTCAGAATCATGCCTTCACATTGTGTCTGAACTGTCCACCTTCCAAACGGCACAGCATTCCTTTGTTTTATTTCAGGTGAGGCTGTTTCAAAGCTCATTACTTCAGAGACCTTTGTGTTGCAGACCCACACTGATCCTCCAAGGAAGGTTTCCCTGCACTGTTGTCGGTGCCAGCTTGTTGCAGAAGACAGTCATGTGACCATCCAACAGTTCAGAGTTTATGGTAAATCATAGCACACAGCCCGTGCCAGCTGCGTGCTCTGCCAGCATCCATTCCTATACTGGTGAGTGAGATGGTTTGGTGGCACCTACAGGACCTTTGCCCTTGGAGAGGCTGTATCACCTCTACTAAATGCACTCCAAATAGGAGAACCGCTTCTCCCTGAGGGACCCTGGGGATCCACAGGCTGCCTGCTGCTGGGGTTCAGCTCTGCTCTCCCACCTGAGCATCCTCGGCTCCCAGGCGGGAACGTGGCAATGTTGCAGACCACTGAAACTGTGCAATGTGCACTTTGCTGTTTATAGAAAATGGGTGGTATTATAACCCTCTCCTCTTACCCGTCAAAGGTTTTAGGGAATAGCTTTTTAGTTTAGTCTCCTGCGTGTGTTTTCACTGTTTCTTTGTCCCCAACCCCTGCTCTTTCTCTTTTCCTTCTCTCTTGCCACTCCCTCCACAAGCAGGGCTCCCTTCCTGATACAGTGCCCATGGCTTTTTTTTTCCCCAGGAACTCTCTGCAGTTCTACCTTCCATGGGTTGGTTTGTTTTGTTTTGTTTTTTGTTTTTTTTTAAATTCGTAGATGTGTAGCTTTGTTATCTGAGACTTATGATTGTCTTCTTGGATGTTTAGAATGATTTGATATTTATTTAGTTGTGTTCAAGGAAGGAGGCAAGCATAGGGTCACCCTACTCTTCCACCATCTTACCTCCCCTCCCCATTTTTTAATTAGATTATTAGATTTTGTTATTGTTGAGTTATAGGAGTTATTTATATATTCTGGATATCAACCTTTTGTCAGATGTATGATATGCAAATATTTTCTCCCAATCCATAGTTTGCCTTTCACTCTGTTCATTGTGTCCTTTGATGTACAAGGTTTTTACTTTGATGTAGTCCCATTTGTGTACTGTGGCTTTTGTTTGTTGTGCTTTTGGTGTCGTATTCAAGTAGTCTTTGCCAAGTCCAATGTCATGAAGTTTTTTCCGTATGTTTTCTTTCAACTGTTCATGTAGTTTTAACTTAAGGAGCTAAATTGTCACTCTCAGTAAGGTTTTTTTTTTTTTTTTTTTTTTTTTTTGTTTTTTCCCTTTGGTGGGGTATGTAATTTTAACCACAAGTTCTGACATTATAGATGAAATTTTTTTAAAAAAGTGTATTTGAGATAGTAGTCTGAAGAAAGAAAGGCAAAATTCTAAAATTTGTCCATTCTTGAGAAACTTTATAACATGAATGAACTATTTCAAGTCTTTTTTTTATAACAAAGGCATAATATCACTTTTAAAACTTCAAATGAAAATATCTTCTAAAATTAGGAATATACCTTGGTATATTGTTTCAAGCAAGGGAGACAGACTTTATTTTTTTATTAAACTTTAAGATATCTCCTATTTATAAAATGTCTGTCTTTGAGACTTTTTGTGTTTCAGACTGGCCAAGTTACAATTGCTAAAATTTCATATTTGGAATATGGTACATTTGTAAAGATACAATCAGTGATCTCAGAACTAACAATTTCTCAGGGAAACGATTGGCTATTTGGCAATGAAGAGATGACATTTCAAAGTTTAACATTTGTCTATAATTCTGGGAAAAAAGCATGAAACCACCAATTGAAGAGCTTCAGATTTAACAAATATGGCTTTATACTTATTCCTTCTTCAAGCAAAATGTAGGTTCCAAGGTACAAAGAATTGGCTATGACAAGCTATTTTCAGAATAAAATGAAATATAAGTAATTTAATTCTGAAGATATGATGGGATGAGAATGCAGTGATTTTCTAAAATGGGCTCTCTTGAATTCTGTGAAATATGTCTAAAATAAATGGCTAAGCATACTTCACCTCCCCCCCCAAAAAACCCCCACAGAAATCAAAGAAGCATTGTTATTTTTTATTCAAAATGTTATCTCTTAATAAAATAACAAGTGTTGCAAAAAGAAACTATAGGAGGACGATTTAATGTTCATTGACAAGAAACAATAGGTTAAATAACATTTAGTAATATTTTAATAACACAGAAGTAAATAACTTCAGCAAATTTAGCATGTATTTAAGTCTCCTCTCTTCACTAGGGAAGAAGGAAATTGAGATTTTTCACAATTCACTGATAGCAGGAGGAGGACTGAGTAGCTATTGTTCACCTGATTCAACAAGGGGGAAGAGCCAAGTAATGGGCTGATCTGGACAAAGGAGATGATGAAAGTTACTTGTGACTTTCTGAGTGGCATAATGAAAATAATTATATTTTGGGCATTGATCCCACAATAATTCAAATACTTACTATGTTCCAGATTCTGTTCTAGGGCCTGGGGATTTACCAGTGGAAAAAAACCAGTCCACTAACCAACCAACCAACCAATCAACCAACCAACCAAGTGCCCATTCTCATTGAATATAGAAAGAGAAGGTGAGAGAGGGGAGAAGGTTTAATGAATTGGTTGAGATATGCAGTGTGATAATAATAATAGTAAAAAGCTGTGCCAGGGGGCTTGTTAACTTAGATAAGGTGGTCCTAAAGGACCTCTGTAAAGAAACAAGGTTTGAGTGGAGACCTGAGTAAAGGAGACAGCAAGCCCTGTGATATCTGAGGGAAGGGAATTCTGGGCAAAGCAAACAGCAAACGTGAGGGTCCTGAGACTGGCAGGTGCTTTAAGGAACAACAAAAAGGGCAGTATGGTTGGAGCACAGGGATCGAGTGAGAGCATAGAAAGATTGAAGGCTGAGAGTGAGGCACAGTGGGATCACAAGTCCTTATAGGTTTTGGAATTTATTCTAAGATTGTTGGGAAGGCCCTCAATGTTTTGAGCAGAGGCTGACATGAACAAATTTACCTTTTTTCCCCTCCCCCTACTTATTTATTTATAAATTTTATTTTTTCAATGTTCCAAGATTCATTGTTTATGCACCACACCCAGTGCGCCATGCAATACATGTCCTCCTTAATACCCACCACCAGGCCCTCCCAACCCCCCACTTCCCTCCCCTCCAAACGCTCAGTTTGTTTCTCAGAGTCTCTCTTGGCTCATCTCCCACTCTCTTGGCTCATCTCTTGGCTTTCTCTTGGCTCATCTCCCACTCTGATTTCCCCCAACTCACTTCTCCTTTCCTTCACCCAATGTCCTCTGTGACAAATTTGCTTTTTAAAAGGATTGCTTTCATTGTTCTATGGAGAATAGGTTGTATAGGGATAAGAGTGTCTGTTTTCAAGGTTCATTTTTGGTTCTATATGGGTAAATATAAATATTTAAAAATTTTATACAGAGAAGAAACTGATTGTTGACGGAGGGAGAAGAGTAAGAGGAGAAGTAAGAGTAAGAGGATGAGCAAAATGAGTGAAGGGGAGTGGAAGGTACAGGCTTCCACTTACAGAATGAATAAGTCACAGGATTAAAAGGTGCGGGACAGCAAATGTAGTCAATACTGTAACAGGGTTGTATGGTGACAGATGGCAGCTACTCTTGTGGTGAGCACAGCATAACCTATGGAGAAGTTGAGTCACTATGTTATACACCTGAAACTAACATTGTCTATAACATTGTATGTTACATTGTATGTCAACTATACTCAAATTTTAAACAAGAAAAAAATTTAATTTTATAGTTTATATTAATATTTATATATTATATTAATATATAAAAATATATAATTATATAGTAATATATTAACATTTTGGAAGGGGTATAGAATTCTATGGGTTTTTATTATTTGAGAGAGTGAGGAGAGAACATGAACAGAGAGGAGGGGTAAAGGGAGAGGGAGAACCAGACTCCCCACTGAGCATGGAGTCTGGTGGGGGGCTTGATCCCAAGACTTTGGGATCATGATCATGACCTGAGCCAAAGGCAGACTCTTAACCAAATACGCCACCCAGGTGTTCCAAATTCTATGAGTTTTGACATATGCGTTGATTTGTGAAGTCACTGCTACAGTCAGGATTGACAACCAGGATAAACTCTGTCCTGATATACCTTTATCATTACATCTTTCACCCACCTCTAACCATATAGTTGGTTAGAAGAATAGAATCTATTCTTTGTTACTATAATTTTATCTTTTGAACAGTATTGTATAAGTGAAATCATATAAGGTGTAACATTTTGAAGTAGGCTTCGTTCTTTGAGATCGTCTAGGTTATTGCATGGTTCAACAGTTCCTTTTTCCTTGCTGACTAGTATTCCACTGAATGCTACACTGTAATTTATTTATCCATTGACTGGTTGTAAGACATTTGGGTTGTTTCCAGTTTTGGTGATTATGAGTAAAGCTGCTATATGCATTCATATAGGTTTTTATGTAAACATGATTTTACATTTCTTGAGGGTAAATATCCAGTGATGGGGTTGCTGAGTCATATGGTATGTATATGTTCTACTTTTTAGAAACTGACAAACTGTCTTTCAGAGTGTTTTTACAATTGTGCATCCCTACTAGCAATGATTGAGAATTCTATTTGTTCCATAGCTTTTGCAGCACCTCGTATTGTCATTATATTTAATTTTAGCCTTTCTATAGAATGTATAGTGCCATATTATCATAGTTTTAATTTGCATTTCCTGAATCGCTGATAATGTTGAACAACTTTTCCTATACTTAGTTAACATCCTTATATCCTTTTGTTGAATTGTCTTTTGCCCTCTAATAGTCTTTGTTCATTTATTAATTGGGTTGTTATCAAATGAGTTTTGAGAATTCCTCCTATATTCTGGATAAAAGCCCTTTTTGTTGGATATGTGACTTGTAAATATTTTCTTCCAGTCTTTGGCTTTACTTTTAGTTCTCTTAACAATAAGTAACATTTACAGAAAAAAAATTAAGTTTGATTAAATTAATAATTCTTTTTTTTCACAGATTATGCTTTTAGAATCATGTCTGAGAACTATGCCTAACCATTAGGCACTACTAGTTTCTTCTAAAAATTTTATAATATTATGTTTTACATTTAGAGCTATAATCCTTTAGTTATCATTATCATTTTTACATATATTTTCTTTTATTCTTTTTAAAACAGCTTTATTGAGATATATCAAAAGTTGGACTTACTTAGTGTATACAGTTTGATGAGGTTGGAGGGATGTATACATTTGTGAAACCATCACCACAATTAAGGTGATATATCACCTCCAAAAGCTTCCTCCTAACCCCCACGTGTATGTGTGTGTGTGTGTGTGTGTATGTGTATGTGTGTGTGTCTCTTTGAATAAGGACACTTAACATGAGGTCTACTCTCTTGACAAATTTTTAAGGGTACAATCCTGAATTATTAACTTAGACAATATGCTATACAGCAGATCTCTTGATCTGCTTATTCATCTTTCACCACTGAAACTTCACATCCATTGAACAACTCCCTTCTTCCCCGTGCCCCCAGATCCTGGCAACCACCGTTCTCTGTTTTCATCAGTTTGACTATTTTAATTATATAACTGGAATCATACAGTATTTGTCTTTTTGTGACTGGGTTATTTTATTTAGCATAACGTTTTCCAGGTTCATCCATGTTGTCATATATGGCAGGATTTTCTTATTTTTAAAGTCTGAATAATATTCCATTTTATATCTTTACCACATTTTCTTTATCCATTCATCCATCAGTGAACATTTATTTGTTTTCATATCTTGGCTATTGTGAATAATGTTGCAGTAAACATGGAAATGCAGATATCTCTCTGAGACCCTGATTTCAATTCTGAGAACTACAACACATTAATGAAAGAAATTAAAGAAGAGGCAAATGAATAGAAAGACATCCTGTGTTCATACATCAAGAGATTGAATATTGTTAAAATGCCCATACTACCTAAAGTGATCTACACATTCAGTGCTATCACCACCAAAATCCCAGTGGCATTTTTTTTTTTTTTTTTACAAAAGTAGAAATTAACGATACTAAAATATATGTGGAAGGGGTGCTTGGGTGGCTAAATGGGTTAAGCCTCTGTCTTCGGCTCAGGTCATGATCTCAGGGTCCTTGGATTGAGCCCTGCATCAGGCTCTCTGCTCAGCAGGGAGCCTGCTTCCTACTCTCCCTCTGCCTGCCTCTCTGCCTACTTGTGATCTCTCTCTCTCTCGGCCAAATAAATAAAAATCTTAATAAAAAAGTATATATGTGGAAGCACAGAAGATCTCAGCTAGTTAGAGCTGTCTTGAGAAAGAAGAATAAAGCTGGAGGCATTGCAATTTCTGATTTCAAAATATGTTACAAAGCTATAGTGATTAAAACAGTATGTTACTCATATAGAGACAGAGATGTATAGACCAATAGAATAGAATAGAGTTTGGAAAAAACCCTGCATATATGGTCAACTGATTTTTTGTGAGAATGCCAAGAATATCCCATGGGGAAAGGATAGTAGATAGTGTCTTCAACAAATGATGCTGGGAAAACTTGATATCCATATGCAAAAGCGTGAAATTGGACACTTACATTGCATCATACAGAAAAATCAACTCAATGGAATCAAAGGCTGGAGTGTGACATTTGAAACTGTGAAACTCCTTAAGAGGGTACAAGCTTATCACTATTGGCTTCAGCAATGATTTCTTGGATATGACACCAAAAGCACATTAAACAAATCTAGAATAGACAAGTGGGATTCTGTCAAATGAAAAAACTTCTGCACAACAAAAGAAAGACTCAACAGAATGAAAAGGCAACCTACTGAGCAAGAGAGAGTTTTTATAAGTCATTTATCTGTTACAGAGTCAATAGCCAGAACATGTAAGTAACTTCTAGAATTCAGAAGCAAAAAACCAATAATCCAATTACAACATGGGCAAAGGACTCACTAGACATTTCTTCAAAAAAGACATAAAATGGCTGACAGGTATATAAAAAATACTCAATGTCACTAATTATCAGGGAAATGCAAAGCAAAACTATCATGAAGTACCACCTCATGCTTGTTGGGATGGCTATTATGAAAAAAAGAAAAAAGTTAAAAAGTGTTGGCACAGATATGCAGAGATTAGAACCCTTGTACAAAGTTGGTGGGTTTGTATAATAGTGCAACCACAGTGAAGGTCAGTGTGGGAGCTCCTCAAAAAATTAAAAATACAATTACCCTATGATCTAGCAATCTCACTTTTGGGTATATATCCCAAATAATCTAAATCAGGATCTCAAAGAACTATAATCCCTTTTGAGTTGACTTTTTTTTTTTTCCTATACTAATACTGTGTATTTTTTTTTTAAATTTTATTTTTTATAAACATATAATATATTTTTATCCCCAGAGGTACAGGTCTGTGAATCGCCAGGTTTACACACTTCACAGCACTCATCATAGCACATACCCTCCCCAATGTCCATAATCCCACCCCCCCAACCCCCCTCCCCCCATTAACCCTCAGTTTGTTTTGTGAGATTAAGAGTCACTTATGGTTTGTCTCCCTCCCAATCCCATCTTGTTTCATTTACTCTTCTCCTACCCCCTTAACTCCCCATGTTGCATCTCCTCTCCCTCATATCAGGGAGATCATATGATAGTTGTCTTTCTCCGATTGACTTATTTCGCTAAGCATGATACCCTCTAGTTCCATCCACGTTGTCGCAAATGGCAAGATTTCATTTCTTTTGATGGCTGCATAGTATTCCATTGTGTATATATACCACTTCTTCTTTATCCATTCGTCTGTTGATGGACATCTAGGTTCTTTCCATAGTTTGGCTATTGTAGACATTGCTGCTATAAACATTCGGGTGCACGTGCCCCTTCGGATCACTACGTTTGTATCTTTAGGGTAAATAGTAGTGCAATTGCTGGGTCATAGGGTAGTTCTATTTTCAACCTTGAGGAACCTCCATGCTGTTTTCCAGAGTGGTTGTACCAGCTTGCATTCCCACCAACAGTGTAGGAGGGTTCCCCTTTCTCTGCATCCTCGCCAGCAACAGAATCTAGAGTTTTTAAACATTGGAAAATAGGCAGTAAGGGACAGTGATCCTTAATATAAGGGAAACAGATGAAATTAGAAATCAATCAGAGCCCAGCTAACTCTTTGAGTTGAGAAGAGAGAAATATGATCTTGTGGAGGCCAACCTGTCCAAAATTTGTGGGACAACATAAAAGAAAGGAAGGAACTGCATATAGAGTTATCTGCAGAGGTCTTCAGGTTTCCTAAAGTCTTTGGCTGAGTACTGATCTTTTTGTATGTATGAAGAAGTAGCAAAGGCCTTAGAAAACAACTTCCTGGAAGAAGTAGGCAAAAAGTTTTTATTTTATTTTTTAAGATTTTTATTTATTCATTAGAGAGAGAGCACACAAGCAGGGGGAGAGAGAGAAGCAGACTCTCCACTGAGCTGGGAGCCCAACATGGGGCTCGATCCCCTGGAATCATGACCTGAGCCGATGGCAAATGCTTAACCATCTGAGCCATCCAGGCATCCCTGCAAATGTTTTTAGCATCCACGCCAGAATATAGATAGTTTTATTCCTACCACCCAGAGTGGAAATACCTCCAAATACCTAGGGCTTGAGCGGAATCCTTCAAAAGATAGTACATTAGTAGTGGGGACAAATTAGTCCTTGACTAAGGGCTGAATTGACCCACACTAACAATGTTTTAAAAGAAGCTTTGGAAGGATCAAGTTAATTTCACATGATTTACCTATTTTCCAGACAAAACCCAATAATACATAAAGGATTACAACAAAATCCATGAAGCACCAATGTAAAATTTACAATATCTAACATTTAAAATTACCAGGCATGCAAAAATATCAGAAAGTATAACCCATAACTATGAACAAAACAAATCAGTAGGAACAGATCCAGAAATTACAAAAACTAGGGGCACCTGAGTGTCACAGTCAGTTAAGCACCTAACCCTTGGTTTCAGCTCAGGTCATGATCTCAGGGTCATAAGATCAAGTTCTGCTTTGGGCTTGTGCTCAGCATGGAGTTTGCTTGAGAGTTTCTCTCCCTCTCCCTCACCCCTCCCCCATCTTCTCTAAAATAAATAAATAAAATCTTTAAAAAAAGAAATGACAAAAATTATAGAATTAGCAGATATTGACAGATATTATAACTCTGTATCTGCAGCCCATACACTTAAGAACATATATCTATATATAATATAGATGTATCAGCTGTTATATCTATAGTCCCATGTTTAAGAAGTTAGGAAAAACTAATAGCATGAGAAGAAAAATACTGAAGACATAAAAACACCCCAAATAAACTTCTGGAGACAAAACGTACAATATGAAATGACAAATAACCCAGATGAAATTATCTATATATAACAACAGAATGAAACATCAGTGAACTTGAAGACATAATAAAAGAAACTCTCCAAACGGATGTCCATTTTTGCCTCTGGCCTGGCAGCTCTACCTCAAGAACCACTATGTATTGATAGCCAAGACTTGCCCTGGTAGAGGTCTGTGCCCTCACCCCAGGGTGGATGGCCAAGAAGAGTGTCACCAATCATCCAACTAAGAATAGACTCAACTTGGCCTAGTATTTCTTCCGCTTCAAGAATCTGGAAGGATAGGAGGGACATAAGGAACTACAAAAAACCCGCAATCAACAATAAGCAGGAGAATTAGAAGAAACTGCAAAGAAACTACAATATGCCATTGAGCAGCTGAGTGTCTTGGAGTGACATCTCTCACCTTATTCACTCAACCTCAATTTAAAAAAAAAAAAAGTCACTCCCAAGGCATGTTTTCCCATATTGCCAACTTTTCTGTGGGATTCATTAAGCATGCTTTTGCCTTCAGAAGGAGGAACTTCAGGGCGCCTGGGTGGCTCAGTCGTTAAGCATCTACCTTCAACTCAGGTCATGATTCCAGCACCGCATCGGGTTCCCTGCTCTGTGGGAAGCCTGCTTCTCCCTTTCCCACCCACTTGCTTGTGTTCCTTCTCTTTCTGTCTCTCTCTGTAAATATATAAATAAAATCTTAAAAAAAAAAAAAGAGGAACTTCAAAACTGAAAAAAGGGAGAGGAGTCAAGATGGAAGAGGAGTAGTAGACTGAGAAGACATCAGGTCACAGGAGTTCAGCTAGATAGTTATCAAACCATTCCAAACACCTACAAACCCAACAAGAGACTGAAGAGAAGAAGAGCAGCAATTCTAGAAATAGAAAATCGACCACTTTCTGAAAGGTAGGACGTGCGGAGAAGTGAATCTGAAGGGATGGGAAGATATACCACAGGGGGAGGGGCCGGCTCCCAGCAAGGGGCAGAGCAACAGAGCACAAAATCAGAACTTTTAGAAGTTTGCTCCACTAAGGGACATCACTCCAGAGGCTAAGTGGGGATGGAGCCCTCATGGGGACAGGGTGTTCTCAGGTCCCACTGGGTCACAGAAGGATTGGAGGTGTCTAAGTGTAGCCGAGATCACAGGTATCAGAGCAGGGAAGCTGACTACAGAGATGGAGCCAAGGAGTGAGCTCTCAGCTTGGGGTTACCTTAAACAGTGATCTGTGGCATAGTAGGGCCACTGCTCTTTGGACTGGGACCCCAGAAGTGGCAGATCCAGGGAGACCCACCCTCCTCCCCTGGAGGCAGGAATCTTCTGGGTTTGGAGACTCTAAACGGGACTATGTGCCAGAGACAGAAATACGGACAGGCTGGGTGAGCTCGGAGTACGGCCGAAGACCAGGGAGACAGGAGTGATTGAGTGCTTTTCTCTGAGAGCACACTGAGGAGTGGGGCCCCAACCTCTGGGCTCCTCCGGGCTGGAGATTAGGAGGTCACCATTTTCATTCCCATCCTCCAGAGCTCTACAGAAAGCATTCAGGGAACAAAATCTCCAGAGAGCAAACCTAAGCAGATTATGTAGCCTGGCCCCTGGCAAGGGCAGCACAATTCCTCCTAGGGCAAAGACATCTGAGAATCACTACAACAGGCTGATCCCCCAGAAAATCAGCAAGAACATCCAGCCAAGACCAAGCTCACTGATGAAGGAGAACAGCAGAATTCCAGAGGAGGGGAAAGCAAAGCATGGAATTTATGTCTTCCTCCCCATGATTCTTCAGTCTTTCAAAGTTAATTAAATCTTTTTAAATTTTATTTTTTTCCTATTCTAATTATTTTTTCTCTTTCCTCTTTTAAAGTTTTTTAACCGGTTTATATTAACAATACCTTTCTTTAAAAAAATATTTTTAATCACCTCTCCACATTTTGGCTAAGATCAAGTGTAAAAAAAATATTTTTAAACCTTTATTATTATAGTCATATTTTATCCCTCATTGTATCTAACATTATTTTTGTATACATATAGAGTTTTTTCTCCTAAAAAAATTTTGGGATACAATTTCTTCTAATAGATCAAAATATACCCTAAATCTAGCACAGGGCTTTGTTCTAGTGTCCAGCCTGAGCAAATTCTCTCCACTTTCTTTTTTTTCTTTCTCCAACCAACTTATCAATTCTTTTTTTAGAATTTTCTTTACAGTCATATTCCATCCCTTCATTGTGTTTACCCTTATTTTTGTATATAAATATATAAATTTTTCTTTCTTTAAAAAATTTTGGGAGGTAGTTTCTTCTAAGAGTCCAAAATACACCCAAAATCAAGTGGGTGGCTCTGTTCTATTCACCAGTCTAATATATGTGTGTGTGTGTGTGTGTGTGTGTATTTTTAATTTTTTACCTTTTTTTTACCCCTTTCTTCTCCCCCTGATTTGGGGTCTCCTATGATTTGGTTATTGTACATTTTTCTGGGGTCTTTGCCACCCTTTTAGTATTTTATTCTCTCATTCATATATTCTTATCTGGATAAAATGACAAGGTGGAAAAACTCACTACAAAAAAAAGAACAAGAGTCAGTACTAAAGGCTAGGGACCTAATCAATACAAATATTGTTAATTTGTCAGATCTAGAGTTCAGAATGACGATTCTCAAGGTGCTAGTTGGGCTCAAAAAAGGCATGGGAGATATCAGAGAAACACTGTCTAGAGAAATAAAATCCCTTCCTAGAGAAATAAAAGAACTAAAATCTAACCAAGCTGAAATCAAAAAAGCTATTAAGGAGGTGCAATCAAAAATGGAGGCTCTGGGAGCCTGGGTGGCTCAGTGGGTTAAAGCTTCTGTCTTCGGCTCGGGTTGTGATCCCAGGGTCCTGGAATCAAGTCCCGCATTGGGCTGTCTGCTCAGCAGGGAGCCTGCTTCTCCATCTCTCTCTGCCTGCCTCTCTGCCTACCTGTGATCTCTGTCTGTCAAATAAATAAATAAAATCTTTCAAAAATAAAAAATAAAAAAATGGAGGCTTTTACTGCTAGGATAAATGAGGCAGAAGAGAGATTTAGTGATATAGAAGACCAAATGAGGGAGAATAAAGAAGCTGAGCAAAAGAGAAACAAACAACTACTGGACCCCAAGGGGAGAATTCAAAAGATAAGTGACACCATAAGAAGAAACAGTATTAAAATAATTGGGATTCCAGAAGAAGAAGAAAGAGAGAGAGGGGCAGAAGGTATATTGGAGCAAATTATTGTAGAGAATTTCCCTAATATGGCAAAGGGAACAAGCATCAAAATCCAGGAGATGCAAAGAACCCCCCTCAAAATCAATAAGAATAGGTCCACACCCCATCATCTAATAGTGAAAATTACAAGTCTTATTGACAAAGAGAAAGTCCTGAAAGCAGCCTGGGACAAGAAGTCTGTAATATACAATGGTAGAAATATTAGATTGGCAACAGACTTATCCACAGAGACCTGGCAGGACAGAAAGAACTGGCATGATATATTCAGAGCACTAAATAAGAAAAGCATGCAGCCAAGAATACTATAGCCACCAAGGCTATCATTGAAAATAGGAGAGATAAAAAGCTTCCAAGACAAACAAAAACTAAAAGAATTTGTAAACACCAAACTGGCCCTACAGAAAATATTGAAAGGTGTCCTCTAAGCAAAGAGAGAACCTAAAAGTAGTAGACCAGAAAGGAACAGAGACAATATGCAGTAACAGTCATCTTACAGGCAATACAATGGCACTAAATTCATATCTCTCAATAGTTACCCTGAATGTAAATGGGCTAAATGCCCCATATCAAAAGACACAGGGTATCAGAATGGATAAAAAAAACAAAACCCATTAGTATGCTGTCTACAAGAAACCCATTTTAGACCCAAAGACACCTCCAGATTTAAAGTGAGGCAGTGGAAAGCCACTTACCATGCTGATGGACATCAAAAGAAAGCTGGGGTGGCAATCCTTATATCAGATCAATTAGATTTTAAGCCAAAGACTATAATAAGAGATGAGGAAGGACACTATATCATACTCAAAGGGTCTGTCCAACAAGAAGATCTAACAATGTTAAATATCTATGCTCCTAACATGGGAGCAGCCAACTATATAAACCAATTAATAACAAAATCAAAGAAACACATCGACAATAATACAATAATACTGGGGACTTTAACACCCCCTCACTGAAATGGACAGATCATCCAAGCAAAAGATCAACAAGGAAATAAAGGCCTTAATGACACACTGGCCAGATGGACATCACAAATATATTCAGAACACTTCATTCCAAAGCAACAGAATACACATTCTTCTCTACTGCACACAGAATATTCTTCAGAATAGATCACATCCTGGGTCACAAATCAGGTCTCAACTGGTACCAAAAGACTGGGATAATTCTCTGCATATTTTCAGACCACAATGTTTTGAAGGCAGAACTCAATCACAAGAGGAAATTTGGTAAGAACCCAAATACATGGAGGCTAAAGAGCATACTACTAAAGAATGAATGGGTCAACCAGGAAATTAAAGAAGAATTGAAAAAAGTCACAGAAACAAATGATAAGGAAAACACAATGGTTCAAAATCCGTGGGACACAGCAAAGGCAGTCCTGAGAGGAAAGTATATAGCGATACAAGTTTCTTGTTTCTCAAGAAACAAGAAAGGTCTCAAGTACACAACCTAACCCTACACCTAAAGGAGCTGGAGAAAGAACAGCAAAGAAAGCCTAAACCCACGAGGAGAAGAGAAGAGAATAAAGATCAGAGCAGAAATCAATGAAATAGAAACAAAAAACAAACAAACAACAACAACAAAAAAAAAAAACAGTAGAACAAACCAATGAAACTAGGAGCTGGTTCTTTGAAAGAATTTAAAAAATTGATAAACCCCTGGTCAGAATTATCAAAAAGAAAAGAGAAAGGACCCAAATAAATAAAATCATGAATGAAAGAGGAGAGATTACAACCAACACCAAAGAAACACAAACAATTTTAAGAACATATTATGAGGGGCGCCTGGGTGGCTCAGTGGGTTAAAGCTTCTGCCTTCGGCTCAGGTCATGATCCGGTTAAAGCCTCTGCCTTTGGCTCAGGTCATGATCCCAGGGTCCTGAGATCAACTTCCACATTGCGCTCTCTGCTCAGCGGGGAGCCTGTTTCTTCCTCTCTCTCTCTCTCTCTCTCTCTCTCTCT
>NW_019154134.1:13074909-13082565 GCF_002288905.1 Enhydra lutris kenyoni | reverse complement strand
GGGGAGCCTGTTTCTTCCTCTCTCTCTCTCTCTCTCTCTCTCTCTCTGCCTGCCTCTCTGCCTACTTGTGATCTCTGTCAAGTAAATAAAATTTTTTTTTAAATCTCCCAAAAAACAAGAGCCCAGGGCCAGAGAGATTCCGAGGGGAGTTCTACCAAATATTTAAAGAAGAATTAATACCTATTCTCCTAAAACAGTTCCAAAAAAAAAAAAAAAAAAAAAAGAGAAAGAAATGGAAGGAAAACTTCCAAACTCATTTTATGAGGCCAGCATCACCTTGATCCCAAAACCAGACAAGGATCCTATCAAAAAAGAGAACTACAGACCAATATCCTTGATGAACACAGATGCAAAAATTCTCACCAAAATACTAGCCAATAGGATTCAACAGTGCATTAAAAGGATCATTCACCACGACCAAGTAGATTTTATTCCAGGGCTGCAAGGTTGGTTCAACATCCACAAATCAATCAATATGATACAATACATTAATAAAAGAAAGAACAAGAACCATATGATACTCTCAATAGATGCTGAAAACCATTTGACAAATACAGCATCCCTTACTGATCAAAACTCTTCACAGTATAGGGATAGATGGTACATATCTCAGTATCCTCAAAGCCATCTATGAAAAACACAAAGAGAATATCATTCTCAATGGAGAAAAACTGAGAGCTTCTCCCCTAAGGTCAAGAACACGGCAGGGATGTCCGTTATTACCACTGTTATTCAACATAGTACTAGAAGTCCTAGCCTCAGCTAGAACAACAAAAAGAAATTAAAGGCATCCAAATCAGCAAAGAAGAAGTCAAACTCTCACTCTTTGCAGATGATATGATACTTTATGTGGAAAACCCAAAAGACTCCACTCCAAAGCTGCTAGAACTTGTACAGGAATTCAGTAAAGTGTCAGGATATAAAATCAATGCACAGAAATCAGTTGCATTTCTATACATCAACAAGACAGAAGAAAGAGAAATTAAGGAGTCAATCCCATTTATAATTGCACCTAAAACCATAATATACCTAAGAATAAACCTAACCAAAGAAGCAAAGAATCTGTACTCAGAAAACTATAAAGTGCTCATGAAAGAAATTGAGAAAAACACAAAGAAATGGAAAAATGTTCCATGCTCATGGATTGGAAGAACAAATATTATGAAAATGTCTATGCTTCCTAAAGCAATCTACACATTTAATGCAATCCCTATCAAAATACCATCAATTTCTTTCAAAGAAATGGAACAAATAATCCTAAAATTTATATGGAACCAGAAAAGACCTCAAATAGCCAGAGGAATGTTGAAAAAGAAAGCCAAAGTTGGTGGCATCATAATTCCAGACTTCAAGCTCTATTACAAAGCTGTCATCATCAGTATGATACTGGCACAAAAACAGACACATAGACCAATGGAACAGAATAGAGAGCCCAGGAATGTACCTTCAACTTTATGGTCAACTCATCTTTGACAAAACAGGAAAGAATATCCAATGGAAAAAAGACAGTCTCTTCAACAAATGGTGTTGGGAAAATCGGACAGCCACATGCAGAAGAATGAAACTGGACCATTTCCTTACACCACACACAAAAATAGACTCAAAATGGATCAAAGACCTCAATGTGAGAAAGGAATCCATCGAAATCCTTGAGGAAACACAGGCAACCACCACTTCGACCTCAGCCACAGCAACTTCTTCCTAGAAACATTGCCAAAGGCAAGGGAAGCAAGGGCAAAAATGAACTACTGGGACTTCATCAAGATCAAAAGCTTTTGCAAAGCAAAGGAAACAGTCAACAAAACCAAAAGACAACTGACAGAATGGGAGAAGATATTTGCAAATGATATATCAGATAAAGGGCTAGTATTCAAAATCTATAAAGAACTTCTCAAACTCAACACCCAAAGAACAAATAATCCAATGAAGAAATGGGCAGAGGACATCAACAGACATTTCTGCAAAGAAGACATCCAGATGGCCAACGGACACATGAAAAAAGTGCTTCACATCATTCGGCATCAGGAAAACACAAATCAAAACCACAATGAGATATCACCTTACACCAGTCAAAATGGCTAAAATTAACAAGACAGGAAATGACAGATGCTGGCAAGGATGTAGAGAAAGGGGAACTCTCCTTCACTGTTGGTGGGAATGCAATCTAGTGTAGCCACTCTGGAAAACAGCATGGAGGTTCCTCAAAAAGTTGAAAATAGAGCTATCCTACAACCCAGCAATCACACTACTGGGTATTTACCCTAAAGATACAAATGTAGTGATCTGAAAGAGCATGTGCACCCGAATATTTATAGCAGCAATGTCCACAATAGCCAGAGTATGAAAGAACCTAGATGTCCATCAACAGATGAATGGATAAAGAAGAGGTGGTATACACACACACACACACACACACACACACACACAATGGAATACTATGCAGCCATCAAAAGAAATGAAACTCTTGCCATTTGCAACAATGCGGATGGAACTAGAGAGTATTATGCTGAGCGAAATAAGTCAATCAGAGAAAAACAATCATATAATCTCCCTGATACGAGGAATTTGAGAGGCAAAGTAGAGGTTTTGGGGGTAGGGAAGGAAAAAATGAAACAAGATGGGATTGGGAGGGAGACAAACCATAAGAGACTCTTAATCTCATAAAACAAATGGAGGGTTGACAGGGGGTGGGGGGTTTGGAGAGGGTGGTTGGGTTATGGACATTGGGGAGGGTATATGCTTTGGTAAGTGCTATGAAGTGTGTAAGCCTGACGATTCACAGACGTGTACCCCTGGGGCAAATAATACATTTTATGTTAATTTTTAAAAATTGAAATATAATTTTTAAACTACATTTTTTCTTAAAAGTGGCAACAGAGACTGCTCCTCTCTGTGAAGCTGGTGCTGATTTCAGTATATCCTTTCTCTGTCTCTGTTTCTCTATCACTCTGTCTCTCTGTCTCTCCCTCCAATAATTTTTACTTTATTGACTCCTGGACTCAATTTAACTTTGGTTCCTAATAAGAATGTCTTGGGGAGGAATGAAGAATGCCCATTTTGCTAAAACTGATGATTTGTTGATATAGTAAGCCTTTGCACAGAGAAGCAGACAGACTTCCGGTTGTTAACTAGATGCCACTCTCTTAATACCAATATTTGAGAACTAAATTGTTTGGTGTTTCAATGAGACTACAGGTTCCATATGCAGAGTCAAGGAGGAAATTTCAACTTTACTTGTATAATAATCTAAATTGACATTGTGTCTTTCTCACACTATGTTCAATACATTATCTCATTTTTCACATATATAAGGACTCTGTCTTCCTTTTACCCCCTTAGACCAGTGATATTACAGCAGCTTCCCCTTACTCCAAAGTGGATTACATACAATCACATCACTCATCAAACCTCTGAATTTGCCACACATACAACGGTTTTCCTTGCTTGTTTATATTGGTTTCTGCCTTTTCATCATTTAGAAGTACATGTATTTTGTCATCTGAAATTTCCATATATGAAGAATGACATTAAATAGCAGAACCCTGAATCTGAGTTGATAAGTATGCTTACATTCCTTATCAGGTGACTACAGCATGGAAGGATAGAAGAAATGAAGGAGCACTAATGGTCTGGTCTTCCTTTAAAGTCAGTTGAAAATATTTATTTTGTTATAATTTACCTCCAACGGGCTCATGATGAAGTTCCAACATCTCTCTAAAGCAGACCAGAAATTTCCTAAATGCCAGACAATTATTTTCCATAGTCTCAGGTCACTACTCCCTCCTTTCTCTAATTAGGACAGTGTCACAAGTTAAAGTACTGACAGCAATCATGACATACATGCCCAGGTTATAACTGAAGAAGATCAGTCTAGATGAGGTTACAATACATAGGTGGTGAAGTGTAGGGAGGTAAAAGTGAAATACCCATGTTAAGGACTTCCTGGTCTTCATATTCTTTTTTTTTTTTTTAAGATTTTATTTATTTATTTGACAGAGAGAGATCACAAGTACACAGAGAGGCAGGCAGGGTGGGGGGGCGGGCGGGGAGCAGACCCCTGCCGAGCAGAGAGCCCAATGCGGGGCTCGATCCCAGGACCCCGTGATCATGACCTGAGCTGAAGGCAGAGGCCCAACCCTCTGAACCACCCAGGTGCCCCATGGTCTTCATATTCTTAATTTTCAGCAAACAGCTACTCCCCACTGATGACAGATTAGTTGCTTCATAATTTGTCTACGGATGAATCTTCTTTCCAGAAGGCAATGAGATTAATTATTTTTTTAATGAACAGGGGGAAAATTAAAACACAGAGAGGGAGAAAAAAAAATTTAAAAAATGAACAGAAAATGACCTGTAAAACAAAATCAAGCACACTAATGCATGGAACTATAGTAAAAAAGTGTTTGAAAAATAAAGGCCAAAATGTTTTCCAGACGTACTAAAAACTATAAAATTATGGATCCAAGAATCTCAGCGAAATTCAAACACACAAAACCTAAGGAAAACTATGAAGTGCCTACTATGAAGGCACATCGTAATCAGATTAATAAAAAGAAACTCTTAGGAGTAGCCAGAGTAAAAATGATACATTACATACTGAGGAACAAATACAATAGTAACAGGAGGCATCAGAAACTATGCAAGATAGAAGACAGTGGGGGAACATATTTTAATGTACAAAGAAAAAACTTTAAACCTATAACCCCATGCCCAGCAACAATATCCTTCATTAGTTAAGCAAAAAATAGAGATCTGGCCAAGAAACAACAGCCAGGATTCTGATTTCCAGCAGAGCTGCTATGTACAAAATATTAAATTAATTTCTTCAGACAGAAGTAAAAATGATACAAGATAGAAATTTCCATGTACACAAAGGAATTTAGGACACCATAAATGATAAATGTGTAAATAAAATTTTTTCCTCACTTAAAAATTTTATTTATAAGATGACTGGTTGTTTCAGGAAAAACTAACACTTTGAATTCAGAAATGAAAAGTATGACAAAAATAGCACAAAACATGGGAGGGGGAAATAAAAATGTGTTGTTCGGGATTCCTACAATAGGTGTAAATTCACGTAACATTAACGAATGTAGAATGTAACAAGTTACAGATATAACCTTGGAGCAACTATGAGAAAAGGGGAGAGACAGAGAGAAAGCTAATAAGCCAATAAAAGCAATAAAATTGAATTCTCAAGCAATATTCTATTAACCTAAAGAAGGCAATAAAAGGGGCACCTGGGTGGCTCAGTGGGTTAAGCCTCTGCCTTCGGCTCAGTTCATGATCTCAGGGTCCTGAGATCAGGCCCTGCATCGGGCTCTCTGCTCAGCAGGGAGCCTGCTTCCCCCTCTCTCTGCCTGCCTCTCTGCCTACTTGTGATCTCTGTCTGTCAAGTAAATAAATAAAATCTTTAAAAAAAAAAGGCAATAAAAGAGGGGATGGGAACAAAGAATAGTGGGACAAATAGAAAACAAATAGGGGTGCTTAGGTGGCTCAGTCAGTTAAGCATCCAACTCTTGATTTGACAGATCATGGTCTCAGGGTGTGAGATCCAGCCCCAAATCTGGCTCCATACTCAGCACAGAGTCTGCTTGAGATTCTCCTCTCCCTCTGCCCTCTGAAAAAGGCATACTGTGCTCTAACTAATAGAAATAAAGGAGAGTGTTAACATCAGACAAAGTAGACGTCATAAAAGGAACATTTCCATGGATAAAGAGGGCTATTACATAATGATAAATGGGACAATTCATTACAGAAGAGTATTGCTTTAGGGGAGCCTGCATGGCTCATTCGGTTAAGCATCTGCCTTCAGCTCAGGTCATGATCTCAGGGTCTTAGGATTGAGCCCCACACCAGGCTCCTGCTCACTGGGGAAGCCTGGTTCTCCCTCCCTCTCTGCCTCTGCCCCCCTGCTCATGTGCTCAGTCTCTCCCTTTCTCTCTCTCTCTCTCTCTCTCTGTCAAATAAATAAATAAAATCTCTTAAAAAAAAGACTATTACTTTATATTCCATTTATATTAAAATTCTAAAAAAGGCAAAACTGTAGTGATATAAAGCAGATCACTGGTTGCCAGATACCAAAGGGTCGAAGTAGGATACTGAATACAAAAGGGTACAAGAGGGATGCCTGGGTGGCTCAGTTGGTTAAGCTGCTGCCTTAGGCTCAGGTCATGATCCCAGGGTCCTTGGATTGAGTCCTGCATCGGGCTCCTTGCTCAGCAGGGAGCCTGCTTCTGCCTGCCTCTGCCTGCTTGTGTGTACTCTCTCTCTCTCTCTCTCTGGCAAATAAATAAAATCTTTAAAAAGAAAAAAGGGTACAAGAGAACTTTTTGAGATGGAAGTACCCTATAAGGTTAGTGTGGTGGTGGTTACGTGATTCTAAACATTTGTCAAAACTCATTAAACATGAGTTTTAATACATTATACATTAAAAATTATACATTAAAAATCAAGACTTGTCATCAGGAGGCTTTTTTAAAAACACACCAAAGTATGGTGGAATGAATACCAATGCTGAACTTTCATATGTTCTAAAAATAGTCAAGGGCCACCTGGGTGGCTCTGTGGGTTAAAGCCTCTGCCTTCGGCCCGGCTCATGATCCCAGGGTCCTCGGATGGAGCCCTGCATCAGGCTCTCTGCTCAGCAGGGACCCTGCTTCCTCCTCTCTCTCTCTGCCTGCCTCTCTGCCTACGTGTCATCTCTGTCTGCCAAATAAATAAAAATAAAATCTTTTTTAAAAAATAAAATAAAATAAAAAATAAAAATAAATAAAAACAGTCAAATAGGTCTACATCTAAAGAACTATTTTCAAATCTCATTATTAGGGATGCCTCCCCCCCCTTCAAAACGCTTCCAAAAATTGAGGTGAAGATACTCTAAATCCTTGGAGAAAGAAAAATATATATAGATATTTGTAATCAATTACAGGAAGCTCTCTTGGAAGGATGTGAAAACAGGCTCCGGTGTGCTGGCTTCTCTTCACTAGAGGAGAAATGTGCTCACTTACTGAAGAATCAGAGAGGGAGTCTTGTGGAAGTTAGCTGATCAGGGAATAACAGTATGATTGCAGTAGTCACATCCAAAACGCTGTGGTGAATAATATTACTAAAAGGAACATATCTGACTACCTCATTTAAAGCTTAATAAACATGTGTACATGGGGTGCCTGGGTGGCTCAGTGGGTTAAAGCCTCTGCCTTTGGCTTAGGTCATGATCTCAGGGTTCTGGGATCGAGCCCCACATCGGGATCTCTGCTCAGCAGGGAGCCTGCTTACCCTACCCCTCTCTCTCTGCCTGCCTCTCTGCCTACTTGTGATCTCTGTCAAATAAATAATTAAAATAAAATTAAAAAAAAAAGAAACGCGTACATTTCTATCCCTTGAATTCAAAAAAGTCATTTCATTTTAATTCAGGCTACATCTTATCAGACTAAAGCAGTGAAAAGTTCTACTCTAAGAGTGCCTTAAAGATGGCCTATTATGCTCTGAAACACTTGGGCCAAGAAAAAGGATTGTGTTTTTGCAGTAACAAAGCATATGAATTAAACAGGCATATTTTCAGGACCTTTCAACCCAGTTCTGAACTCCATGTCATCTGAACCGAGAGACCTAAAAAGAAAAACTTCAGCTTGTTTTTAAAAAAGAAAGAAAGAT
>NW_019154134.1:12916472-13074899 GCF_002288905.1 Enhydra lutris kenyoni | reverse complement strand
AGAAAGAAAGAAAGAAAGAAAGAAAGAAAGAAAGAAAGAAAGAAAGAAAGAAAGAAAGAAAAAGAAAAGGAAAAAGAAGAAAGGAAAAAGACCCAATAACCTGAAGAAAGTACCAGAGCCTCAAGAACCAACAATATGTATTTATTTTTAATGGCATATCAAGTACTGAAGTAACAATCAGTTAAATAAAAGAAAAGGTTTAAAAATGCATGACTGTGTACTTCTGGTAGAGAAGCTGTGTAACAAGGTTGATATGCACCCAGTAAGGACCAGTGTTGATTAATAATGGGGTGCCGAAGAACCAGAGATGAGAGAAGAATCTAAGCCTGGCTGACTGCTTCGAACCACAGCAGAAGTGAGGCTGCCTCCCTCTGAAGGGAAGCCAGCACCGGCTAAACCGAAATGACAGCCTGACCATGTGTGCACACTCAAGAGACAGAAAGAAGCAAAACTAGCTTTCCAACCGGGACCTTTGTCCCAGGTCCACAGCTCAGTGATGCGGATAATCAGAGAGAGACAGAAAGCTCAAGAACCGAAGGTACCCAGAAAACTGCTAGGTGGGCAAGTATGAATGAGGAGAGAGAGAAAATACACAACTCAAGTGGACACACAAACTAAAACGTCACTCTACTGAAAAAGACAACCAAACAAATCAATGACTGGGAAAAAAGCAGGATTAAAATGAGAAAATGGAGCAATCTGAACTAAATATTAAGTAGAAATGGAGAACTTTTATATTTTCATAATTCTGTGGAATAAATACATGGATCCTAATATGAGAACATTTACTGTAGCCTTATTTGCAGAAGGAAAGAGTCAAATGACAGTCAATGAATTTGGAATAAAAAAGGAAAATGTGGTACATCTGCACATTGGAAAAATATATGGTAGTCAAAAGTAATACAAAGCACGAATGAAGTTCAATATTAATGTTAAGTGAAACATAATTAAATTTAGGTGATAATATAATTGTACATAATACATAATTTTGTGTGTTAAAACACAAACAAAAAACCAACACTAAATTTACAAAAGCATACACAAACATCTAAGTAAATACAATATGCTGGAGGCTTATGGGCAGGAATTAATGCATCTGAGGATAGACTGAGGATAAAAATGATTATCTTTAAAAAAATAAGAAGACTGGGGAGTGTGGGTGGCTTGTCTGGTTAAGCATCTGCCTTGGGCTCAGGTCATGATCTCCAGGTCCTGGGATGGAGCCCCACGTTGGGCTCCCAGCTCAGGGGGGAGTCTGCTCCTTCCTCTCCCTCTGCCGCTCCCTCTGCTTGTGCTCTCTCTACATATATCTCTCTCTCAAATGAATAAATAAAATCTTTAAAAATAATAGTAATAAAACTGAAGACAGTGTTTGCATGAATTGACGATAGCGTACTGTGAGCTAAGAAAAGCAATCAGCTGATCTCATCCACCTGAGGTACTTGAAAAAGAAGACAGGATATGAATTAGCCAATCATAGTTTATCATTACAAATTCTCATGGGACTCCTGGGTGGCTCAGTCGGTTAAGCAGCTGCCTTCTGCTCAGGTCATGATCCCAGGGTGCTGGGATCAAGTCCTGCATCTGGCTCCTTGCTCGGCAGGGACCCTGCTTCTCTCTATCCCTCGGCCTGCCTCTCTGCCCGCTTGTGCTCTCTCTCTCTCTCTCTGTTTAATAAATAAATAAAATCTTAAAAAAAAAATTCTCTTCCCTTGTGTAAAATGTCAACAGAGAATAAACTCACTTTTGATAACACTTTACTTTGAAAAAAAATCTGATCCAGTGACTGAACACGGAATACAATGAAGAAAAAAAAATAGTTGTCTTCAATGTGTGGGATGAGTTACTTTTACATCACTTACTAGTGAAGGGATATGCATCATTCAACAAGGATTTAAGACATTAATTCAACATGGCTGGAAATCTAGTTAGAACTAGAAAACTCAAGTTTCAGTGGAACAAAAGTAGGAAAATTATCTTCATGAACACTATTATATGTCTTTTTAAAAGTTCTTTTCTTAACCTATAAACGGAAAGGAACTAACCACATTTGCTCTCTACAAGCTTCCCTCTGGAAAAAATGATAATTATCTTGTGGGCTTCAAAAAATCTTTGATCACTTTAAAAAACAAAAAATGGTACCCCTGAATAGCTGAGTGCTTCTCATTCCAAAATATCTTTCACAATTTCTGTGCTCAATAATAAAACTGTAGTAACACTGTTTGGTAACAGGTGGTGAGTCTGCTTACCATGGTGAGCACTGAGCAATGTATGGAATGGCTGAATCATTATGTTATACACCTGAAACTAATATAATACAGTATGCTAATTATAGCTCAATTAAAAATAATAATAAATAAAAATAAAAACTTTTGAAAAATGGTATGCATTGCAGAACAGAATCTATTGCATGTCCCTTCACTAGCCTACAATGTGACGATCTAAACCCCTCATGAGGGAAATAAACTCTGTATGGCATTAAAACTTGACAAGCCCATCACACTGACTTTCAGGATTTCTGTTTAGAATAGTATCATGAATTACCAAAGCCCCCTAATGAGTATGTGTCTATACTGCTACCCAAGAAAAGCAGAAATTGTGCCTGAATTTTCCAGACAGACTGTGTAGCTAATCCACTGAAAACTGCAAAAATATTTTGACAGGGAATGATCTCATGATGATGTTTTTGAACAATAGGGTACTGAGCAGAATTAGCACATAAAATTGTTTCTATCATTTAGTCTTAATTAAAGAGTTCATTTAGTAACATCCTACCATTGATAATAAAACCAATTAATAGAGAATTATTTTAAAGGTGGAAGTAATTCATTAAAATGAATCTAACTGATAGGCTGTTTGAGTAAATTAATCTGACAGTATAATCCAAACCACTGAATCAGTTAGGATATTAATTTATGCTACCAGTATTAGCATCTTTATTTAAATCATTTTCAGGCAAAACTCTCTCCAATCTGTAAATAAGTTACTTTTTAAATTAATGTTTCCATTTGCTTTGGGTAAATACCCAGCCATTAAATTATTGGATCATAGGGCACTCCTATTTTTAAATTTTTGAGGAAACTCCACATTGTTTTCCGTAGTGTCTATACCAATTAACATTCTCAAGAGCAGTACACTAATGTTCTTTTTTCTTCACATACTCGCCAACACTTGTTATTTTTTTTACTTCTTATCTTTTTTATTTTAGCCATTCTGACAAGTGCAAAGTGATAACTCATTGTGTATTTGATTTGCAATTCCCTGATGATTAGTGATGCTGAACATCTTTTCATGTGTCTGTTTTCTATCTATGTATTTTTCTTTGGAAAAATGTGTATTCAGGTCTTCTGCCTATTTTTTTAATTAGATTTTTTGGTATTGGTAATATAAGTCCTTTATATATTCTGGATATTAGCTTCTTATCAAATGTTTCATTTGCAAATATCTTCTCCTATTCAATAGGTTGTCTTTTCTCCTTGATGGTTTCCTTTCCTATAAATAATCTTTTTATTTGGATGTAGAGGAAACATACCTTAACATAATAAAGGTCATATGAAAAACCCACAGCTAACATCATACTCAAGGGTGAAAAACTTTGAGTTTTTCCTTTAAGATCAGGAATAAGACAAGGATGTCCATTCTCACCGTGTTTATTTAACATAATCCTGGAGAACTTTACTGTAGCAATCAAACAAGATCAAAATATGGGAAGCATTCATACTGGTGAGGAAGAAATTGTCACTATTTGCGGACGACATAATAGTATACAGAGAAAACCCTAAAAATGCTATGAAAAGAGCTAGCAGAATAAATGAATTCAATACAGTTGCGGGATACTAAATGAATATACAGAAATTGTTAGGATTTCCATGTACTAAAATGTAGTAGCTTTAAAAGAAATGAGAAAATAATTCCATTTAAAATTGTACCAAAAAGGATAAAATAACTAGGAATACAGTTAACCAAGGAGGTGAAAAAATACTTACTCTGAAAACTATAAAACACTAATGGAAGAAACTAAAGATGACACAAATTAATAAAAACATACTCCATGCTCATGGATTGGAAGAATCAACATTGTAAAAATGTCTGCACTATCCAAAGCAATCTACAAATTAAATGCAGTCTCTATCAAAATACCAACAGCATTTTTCACAAAACGTAAACAAGTAATATTAAAGTGTGTATGGAACTACAAAAGACTGAATAGCCAAAGCAACTTTGAGAGAGAAAAACAAGGAGGTATCACAATTCCAGATTTTAAGATATACTATGAAACTGTAGGAATCAAAACAGTATGGTACTGGCACAAAAATAGGCACATAGGTCAATGAACAGAAAAAAAAAAAAAAAAGATTCCAGAAATAAGCCCATAATTATAGAGTCAATTAATCTACAACAATAAGGCAAAAATATGCAATGGGGAAGGGACAGTCTTTTCAATAAATGGTGTTGGGAAAATGAGATAGCTACATGCAAAAGAATGAAACCATACACAAAAATAAACTCAAAATGGATTAAAGGCCTAAATGTGAGACATGAAACCATAAAAATCCTGGAACACAGACAGTAATTTCTCTTACATTAGCAATAGGAAAAATTTGTCTAGAACTATCTTCTAAGGCAAGGGAAACAGAAGCAAAAATAAACTATTGAGACTACTCTCAAGAGTTTTTGATCCATTAAAAGTATATGTATGTATGTATCATGTGATTTGATCTTCATAATCTCAGGCTACAAAAAAAGAAAGAAGGAAAAGAAGAAAGGTATTCTTATCGGCAAAACCAGTTATAGCAAGTTCGAACCAACTCCCCACACCTGGAAATGTAACTAAAGCTAATGACTGCATAAGAATCATTAGCAAATCATAGTTGCCTTCTCCCTCCTCTGCCTTTATCAGCAATTGGGTACATCAACCCCACCTATGCCACTGGTGTATTATTTTATTTTTAGGAAAGTGCATTTATATCAACTCTTCCATAGGTTCATAACAACCAAGTCTGCAAGTAGATGAAATATATTTATATTCTCAATCACTAGATAAGGAAATAGACAAGGAGATAATGTATTCATGTATTCAACAAATATTTGAACCCATAAAGGAACATAGAAAATATGCTAAAGTTCTAGAAATACAAATATGCAAAAAACATATTATATACTAAGGACTTGTGATAATGAAAGGGTAAATAAATAGAAAAATAAAAACAACCAATTATGGAGAACCTTTATATGATGTATCAAATAGCTAGCTTACATACAATATCTCCTTTAAATCTCACAACAATACAACAAGATAATTTTACAGTTGAGAAAAAATAAAAATTTGGGGAGATCAGCAATTAGCTCTAAGTCTTATAGCATAGGATCATACTTGCATCCTCACTGCATGATTCAAAACTTGACTTTGAGAATAATAATTAGCACAACAATGAGTTCTACATACTCTGATAAAAGAACAAAGTACAATGGGAACTTGGGTCATGGTGGCAAAAAATGCAGGGGGAAGTGGAAAAGGAAGTTTTATAGGAAAGAGCTTTTATCAGTATGGTAGGTGGAATTCTGGGCCAGAGTATGAATTATTTGGAGATCACTATGGAGGTCAGTCAATGTGGTAGGTGAAAATGATCCCTGCCCAAAATTCTATGTCTTAATCCTTAGAACCTATAGATATAATGACATATTGCTCACACAATTAGGTTAAGTTATATGGCAAAGTTGATACCAAGATAGGGAGATTATCCAGTTGAGCCAGATCAAAGCATATGAGTTCTTAAAAGCAAAGAGCTTTCTCTGGCTGGTGGCAGAAAAGGAAGTCAGAGATATTCTAAACATGAGATGGATGTAATTTGTCATTGCTGACTTAAAGATGGAGGGGGGCCACATGATTAGGAAGGTGGGAAGCCTCTAGAATTTGAGGGCAGTCCCCAGCTGACAACCATCATGAAAAAAAGGACTTCAGTCATACAAACACAAAGAAGTGAAATCTGCCAACAATTTGAATGAGCCTGGAACAGACTCTTGCCCTGAGCCTTCAGCTAAGAACAGACCAGACACCTTGGTTTCAGCCTTGTGATATCCTAGTGTAGCATCCCACTGAGTCCATCCAGGTTTTATAAAACTACAGAACCGTGACAATCATAAAACAATTAATAGAATGTCAATAGTAAGTTTTTATCTATCAATGATTACTTTAAATGTAAATGGATTAAATACTCCAATTAAAAGATGCAGAATGATTGAATGGATTACAAAAAATAAGATCAAACAATATGCTGCCTATAAAAGACTCAGTGTAGCCTTAAAGACATAATTTTATTAGCTGCCTCCCCTTGTGTTTTACCTCCCTTTTCCCCTACTGTGCCTCCAAAATAAACCACTTACACTCAAAACCTTGTCTTAAGGTCTGCTTCTAGAGCGGCCAGACTAAAACAATGGATAATGTATACAAAGACAGAGAAGCCTGAAGTGATGGGACTTAGAAGTAGTATGTTGGGAAGTGACTGGGCCAGAATATGAAGCATCTTGCATACTCTCCTGATTATTTGGAGACCACTTTGGAGGTCAGTCAATGTGGCAGAGGGTACCTGCCAACTTATTCCTTAGTAACAGAAATCTGGGTTACATTTTCAGCTGAAAAATTCCAGTTCTCAATCTCCTTTGAAGATAGGGATGGCCTATGAAAGAAAAGCAAAATTCTTACTGGACCTCCTCAGAAATCCCTTTTACCTCTATGCCCTTCCTACTTCTTGTTTAAGAGGAAAGCAGACACAGTAGCTGAAGCTCCAGCAGCCATTTTAGGACTGTGAGGAAAAGAACAAAAGAACTGCAGAGACTTTGGCCAGGAATTCTTGAGTTAATAACCCAACACCAACAGCTACCTACGTCAGACTTACTATTACAAGAAAAATAGAAGGAGAAAAAACTTTTAAGCTTCTGATGTCATACCTCTATTACTAGCTAAGCATAGTTCATAACAGATAAAGTGACAGATCTGGAAAATGAACTTGGATGTTGATTACTTGCCTAATACTGTGACACAAGGTCACAGAGATTTATCCCAACTTTCCATGCAACCAGAGAAATACACCATGAAATCTCAGGACATAGTTTAGAAACAACAGCAAACCCAGCAAGAAATCTCAGGACACTTTGCAGAAGTATCAACAAAGCCTTCCAAATTTTAATTATGAAACTTCCAATGCCAACTTTATATTGCCATTTCACTTTTACTTAAACAGAACGTTTTGGGTTTTCCAAGTCATTTCCAGGAGTGTTAATGAGGCACTCAGGGACCACATTTGGTGGTCTCTGCATTGTTTGATAATGCCAAAAATGCAAATGTCATTTTGACAACATTGAAAAATATCTTACAACATTCTAAGATCTTTAATTATATTGAAAAGAACCTCTTCCAAGAAAAAAACAAAGCAATACTACTTTTACTACTACTCTGAAAAGGATAAATATAGTTCATTCGTTTCTAATATATGCAGGGGGTGGGGGGAGGCATAGTAAATTTCTAGTACAACATCTTACTACTACCTCCATCACACAAAAGAAGAGTTGGAGTAACACATACATTTTGGCCCATGTTTAGATAGATAGATAAGATTGTTCTATGCTGTATCACAATGCAAAAAACAAACAAGAAAAAGAAAAAAACCCTACCATTTCACTAACATTTGCCCAAGTTATCTTTTGCTGCATTCATGTCATCAGATTCAATAAATGGCTCCAAGTCATGCATTGTTATTTTCCTTTGTGTATTAATGTTTATGTGTCTGTTACTTCAGAGGGGTCTGATATTAAAAGCAAGAAGGAAAAATGAGCAGAGGAACCTTGTGCCACCCAGAGCAGATATCTGAAGTTTCTTAATATTAAAAGATATTTATCAAACATATTACCAGTAGGCTAAGAAACATACTTATGTAAATATGCTATCTGTTGATCTAAAAGCATTTCTCTTGTGTATGAGATCATTTGTATAAATGACACTTGGAGTGGCATAAATATATTTCCTCTCTGCCTCTCATATTTATTCAATTTAGAAATCCCAACAAGCCTTTATTCTTTTCAACATTGCAACATTAATATTGATATGAAAAGACATGATGATATTTTTGCTTCATGCTTCAGTCCTAAGAAACCTTTCCAGAGTTGCACAAACTTTTCTGATCTTGTTACCTTTGTGACTTTAAATGGTATTAATTAAGGAATGCCAAGGTCAATTCAACCTTGAAGCATTTAGAGAGATGTTCCTGCCCCAAACTAAAGAAAATTCACTGTCAAGAAAAGTAGTGCTGTGCTCTGAGGCACAAATGAATGGTAATCAAATGAAAGAGAGGGAAGAAACAAAAGGGATCGAGAGGAGGCTTTATAAATGAAATCCGATCTGAAGGATTAAATTCGTCCTAAGGAGGTTTATTATTTCTTTGATTCTATGATAAGAACAATTTCAAGAAGCCATTAGTAACACAATAATCCTTCTGAGAAGGTGAAAATCACTGCATTTAATTGTCGGACGCATCCTATTTTCAGGAAGTAAATGTGAGGTGGGAAAAAGAAGATACAAAATAACTCAAGAAAATGTTACTTATCAGACTTTGTCTTCCCTGGCTGTGCTCAATTTCAGGCACTGATGCATCCAACTGCTCACTCAGCTGCTTGCTGCACTGGGTAGCTATTAGAATCTCACATCCTTACCTTGAAGTCTGAGGTGCCCACTGAGCTGTGCCATACCCTCCTTCCAGCTCATGCAGCTGTTCGCTCTGAATTTGCGCTACAGTTCCTCCGCATGACATAGCAGCCTGCTCTCCATTCTAGTACAGCTGACCAAGACCCACTGACAACCTTGTCTACCTCTACCCTGTCTGATCTCAGGTGCTGCCTGAAAAACCACAAGTGTGGTCCTGAACGGCAACAGCAGCATTAGAAATGCACGTAGGCGCTACACCCCCTTAGCCCCATCCCAGACCTACTGAATCAGAAACTCTGAAGGTGAGGTTGTAAAAAGCCTTCCAGATGATTCTGATAAAGGCTAAAGTCTGAGAGTCACTGATCCAAATCATTTCAATATTTCCCAGAGTTTTGTTATGAGATGGGAGATTCACTCTGTAAGATAAAATAAAGGGACTGGCATCTACTAGCATGAGTAGCTAATAATTACTGAAGTATTGTTATAAGCTAAGTACTGCTTTAAGCTCTTTACAATTTTCAAACTCATTTAGTCCTCACAAGAACCTAATGACACAGTTATTTTTATAATTTTTCCCATTTACACTTTGAAAAATGAAGCAAAGAGGTTCAGTTGTTGAAGGACACAAAGATAATAAATAAAGAAGTTGGATTCAAACACAGCTATCTGCTCCAGAGACTAGCCTCTCAGCTGCTTGTCTACGCAGCCTCTGACCTCCTACCCATCTCGCAGTCACACGAGGGATTCCCAGAAAGAGTACCAGGCACCTTAACAGTAAGGGACTTTAACACAGGCTTATGAAGCCCTCGAGACAAAAATGTGAGGTAAGCATTAAAAGCCCAATTTCCCAAAAGAATAGAAATAAGGGAAATCTCACTAATGGGAACTTTGTTGATTTGGAATTAATAATGGACATTCCCTTCCTGGTGCCTTTGTTCCAAAAAAATAAATAAATAAATAAACCTTGAATTGTCTGTTATTTATTGTGTATCACTCTCAGTCAAAAGAAATAATATTAGAAGCGGCAGTCTAGGAGCACCTGGGTGGTTCAGTTGATTAGCCTTCTGAATCTTGGGTTTTGGCTCAGGTCATGATCTCGTGGGTGGTGAGATCAAGTCCCAAGCTGGGCTCTGCAATCAGCCCAGAGTCTGACTGAAGTTTCTCTCCCTCTGCCCCTCCCCCTCCTCACAGTGCACATTGTGCTCGCTCGCTCTCTCTCTCTCCCTCAACCAAATAAACTAATCTTTTTTTAAAAGGAAGTGGCAATCTATAGGGAAGAGATCAGGAAAAATGCCTGAAGACTCCACTTCTGGTGAACTTGGGTCAGAGACCTAAGGGGTGGGGTTGGGTGGACATACAGAGCTGTCTGGCCACAATTCTTATAGTGATATTTCTATAGGACATTGGAAGCAAACTCTGATGATACTAGGACCAACATGAAGTATGCTCCTCATATCTGCATGGGACTAATGGTAGGGCTCCAGGAACAGTACAGCATGGTACCCATGGGGCACTGGGGCACTGAGCGGAAGGAGCAGCAGCATTTGGCAGATGTGACCACACCCTGTGGGAAATGGTGATTCCTAGAAGAAATGGCTCCCCTGTAGGCTCTTCTAGCAGCTTAATCAACAGCAGACACCTGAGCAGCAGGCACTGAAGAGTGTGTCAAAGGAAGACAAAGAAGAAATGGTAGGTGCCATTCCTGAGCTGAGGAAAAGTGAGCCACCATAGCAACTCCCAGAAAAGAACTGACGTGGGAAGTGGGGGTGTGGGGATGGGGAGGTAACTGGGTCCAAAAATCCTGCCTTAGCAAGAAAAGTTATACTGAGGAAATTTCAAGTTATTTATTTATACCGAACTCTTAGATTACTTCTCTAAGTTATATCATAACCCTTTCAGGAAAATTCAGTTTTAAGTTCATTCCATTAGTTACCTTAAAATAACTGTGATGTTTAACTTTTGGATTACTGATTGTTGAACTTTTACTATAACAAGCAAAGTACAACATTATCCTTTAACTTGTCTACTTCACCGGATTTTATATCTACACTATAAAATTATCTATTTTCTAAAATGCTTTAAAGTATATTTCCTTAAAAAAAAGGGAGGGCGCCTGGGTGGCTCAGTGGGTTAAAGCCTCTGCCTTCGGCTCAGGTCATGATCCCAGGGTTCTGGGATCGAGCCCCACATCGGGCTCTCTGCTCCGCAGAAAGTCTGCTTCCTCCTATCTCTCTCTGCCTGCTTCTCTGCCTACTTGTGATCTCTGTCAAATAAATAAATAAAATCTTAAAAAAAAAAGAAGAAGAAGAAGAAGAAAAGAAAAAGGAATTGAACCGTTTGCCTTTCTCCATCATAGTGAACTATTCAATGTGTACTTTATATGCTGCAATATCTTACTCTACTCCCGAAAAAACTATAAATGATTTAAAATAAAGAAATTATATTAATTGGTAACACATGTGACACAAAGGAGGCTTGTTGAGGACCTTTAAAAATGCTGTTTAACTTATTTCATAATACAAAAAAATCTTTAACAAATGGAAGGAATAAAATGGTACAAGACACATTGTATCATGATTGTTCTGTGGCAAAGGGCCATCAAATTAATTCTAGCATGACATTTTTTTATCGCATCATATGACTAAGCAAGAAGGTTTGAATACTATGGTGTTTCATATTATATTTCCAAATTATATTTTCTCTGTCATTTCCAATTATATGGAAATAATTCCAAAGGATACTGTCTAAATAAGACTGTTTGGATCACTTAGAAGATTTTCTTCCTCAAAACAGATTGGCTTTTGAAACATTGTTTTAATTAAATCTATAGATTTGTAACTTCATACTAAGAGGGGTTTAAATTTTCAGTTTCCAAATGCATTTCCTCAAAATGAGAGCACAAAATAGTCCTTGGAAGCACTGAAGCCAGTCATATCCTACTTATCCTTGGAGTTATATAATCTGTTTTCTGCCCCCCAAACTTACCAGTTTCATCTACATTAAAAATTTAGTGAGGCAGATTTGAAGAGAACTCGTTGGCATCGTTGGTGGGTACACTAATTAACCCTGACTAGCTTAAAGTGCTATAGAATAGAAAGGGCTTTGACCTATCAAGCCCTTTTTAGTACCAAAAGGAACTTTCCACCCGCAATTCTTCCTTGTGCTGTTTTGTTCTCACATCTGCCATCTACCATCTGGCTGACGGTCAGAAGGTCCTATGCTAGCGATCTCAAATGCCTGCAGACCAGTCAGCTAAGGTGAAACAGGGTGCCCTTCCACACCCTCAGATGCAACTGATTTTCAAACACTGCCTTGAGATTAATCCTAGCTTCCCATTTTTATTAATCTAGCCATATGCAAATTTTAGGGCTACCTGATCACTTGCCCTTGTCTCTTTTTAAAGGATATGATACTTTTCCCATGTGTCTTCAATCACAGCCACCTGCAATGCACATCATTTCTTATCACCACACTTAGACTTAAAAAATTATCTTACTGTTTTAGTCATTTTGTTTTAATGATTTTAGTTTCTGCCATAATTCTAACCTTAATACCAGGGCTTTTAACATGCTAACAACTGCTGGACTTACTGGGCATGAAAGAAATAAGGCTTCAAATCACCTCAAAATAAATTTCAAATGAAGCAAATGATCACGGCAAAAAGTTCAGTAACTATGAACCACTAAAACTGCTATTTGTTGATGCCAGGCAAAGCTTTTTCCCTGGTACACAGCTGTATTCACATCTGTGGAAGTTACTACATAGAAAATAATATCGTAACAGCTAAGAGTGTGCTGGGTTGTCACCAAGAGGTGGGTGCTGGGCCAAGGACTTGGTCTGCACTTTCTCTTTTGAAATTCATCAGAGTCCTAAAAGGGAGACATGTTTATTGTCAGTATTTGACAGAGCTGGAAACTGAGACATAAAATAGGTGTTAGTATTCCTTAGCCACACATTCAGATTGAGCGTTTGATATGAACCCAGGTATCTGAATGCAATCAGCAGGTTCTAAATCTCTAGACACTTAATACAACTCAAATCACACAGAGCTTTATTTTTGGAGGAACCCCAAATTCTCAAATATGTTGTTTCTATATTATAAAAATACCATGCCCTCAGCACAGCCATTTGCCAAAAAAGTGTCTCATTTGATAAATGAAATAGAAAATGCAAAAATCTGTATTTCAAATGTTTCAGTCTTAACCCATGAAAAATAATTAGAGGCTATAAGTTGGTAAAAAAAAAAAAAAGCTTACAAATTTTTTATGGCATTCATATAAAGATGAAAAGGTATTCACAAGAAATATTAGGGCAGATCAGAAAGTGTATGGATTAGGTCTTTACATACTATACTAGAGAAATGAGTAATGAAAGCATGAAGGCTAAATAAATAGCCTTTTTTTTTTCAAGAAGAAAAATTTTTTAAATGTATAACACTAAAAAATATTTAGTCTTTTATGTATATACAAAAAAATTTATAAGAGAAATGCCATCTTTACCAGTTTATGCCAATTATATCTCAATAAAACTGGAGGGGGAAGGGGAAGACCATCTTAAGAATCTTTTAAGAGGCGACAATTAAGAATTTAATGAGAAAAATATGTGACAGGATCTACACGCTTCCCTGACCCAAGTTTCATACCTGTTCAGCAAGGGTGTTATCATCCTGACTGTACTTGTACCCAAGGCCATGATGAGGAAAGCCCTTCTGTCCACAGTCAGAAGTACTGATCATTTGTTTCCACTCCAAGCTACTATGCAAATCATGTCTGAAAATATTCTACATGAGGACAGCAGACCCTTGTTTAAAAACCAGTGTCATGGAAGCTACTGTTCTCAAGGCATTTCATCCTTAGACTCTTCTTAGTTAAAAGTTTTTCCTATTTTAAGCTGAAATTTACTTCCTGGAAACATCTGTCACCCATCTTTGCTCTGCCCTCAGTAGCATGAGTTAGGGTGCTGGGTGGAGAGGAACCACGGTGCGGTGATGAATGAACCACAGCCTTATGTGTAAAAATCACCCACAGCAGGATGGTCCTTACACACCCTGTGGGGAGCATCTCGGCATGACATCACCATTACCTGTTGGCTGTGAATTTCTTTCCCCGGAGGAAGGTACCACCATATGTGACTTGGGATGAAATGTCATCAAAATCTTACCTCCCCTGCCACAGAAACACATGACACAAGCTGGTTGAGCAATATATTCTGTCACCCTGGATCACCAGATCTTTTTGGGGTACAGATACTGGGAAGAAGGAGGGACCCTCTCCCACACTGAGACCGTAAGCCATGCTCGAGAACTACCCTGTGCAGAGCCCAAATCTGAACGCAACACCAAGAAACCAGACCCCATTATTTGAAACTCTGGATACCTTCAGCTATGCCTTCATCCTCTGGACCTTCTGGTTAAATGAACCAATGATTTTTTTTTTAAACTAATTTGAGTTGAAGTTCGCATTTTTGATCACCTTCAACCAAGAGTTTTGCCAAACACATCCCAAAGGAACAGATTTCTCCTTCCCCACAAATTTTCCTAGTGTCAACCCTCACTGGAAGGGAAATGCTAGCAGGAGTACTGGTGGGTGGAATAAGCCACGTGCAGAGAGATTAGAAGTTGAATGATTGGCACAGTCAAGAATCGGAAAGGGAAGGGATGAAGAACTGTCCCCTGAACCTACCTTAAGCAGAAATTTTCCTGCATGATAAGATTTCTGGAGTATTAAGAGGCACCACTAACCAATAAAAAGATCCTGCATTAATGGTCCATGATGTTCTGAAGTCCCTTTACAAAAGAGCAAGGTTTTCATTCAAAAACTGGAGATGAACTGCTAATATCTCTGAAAAGCTCAAATGGGAAGATGACAGGAATCACAAAAACATGAGGAAGAGGGCTGCCATCAAGGTGCCTGGTGTGTGGGAACTATCTCTGCCCACTTCAATTTTCCTGAAAACACATCCCGCTGTCACAGCCCAAGTCTCTGGAGCAGGCAGAGAGGACCCCTGCCTACAGCTTATCTCCACTAGAGGATTTATGTCTGGATAATGCCTTGGCGTTAATTAAAAATGTCCATAATGATTTTTGGAGAGATTTTCAGGACAAATGTCATATCCCCAAATATTTCACCTGCTAGTTCCTGAAAAGTATGCTATACAAGTTTAATTTAAAATATATATATTTAAGAATGTACATTAAAATGCACATTTCCTTTTTCATAGGGCTAAGAGCATGGAGCAGGACGACAACCTGGCATAAGCATATCACGGGTGGGATTTTTTTTCCAAATACAGGCTTTATAAGATGCCATCTTAGTTAGTCTTCTAGAATAACTATGCTTGGATTCTATGCAAAATCTTTGATATGTCCTTTTAGAACTCTTTTGCCTTCTTTCTGTCTTCATGTTTCAGTGCAACTTCACTAAGAGGTTTTTTGGTTTTGGCCGGGGGGGGTTTTGGTCACTTACTTTAAGTTATCTATTGCATACACCCTGTTTCTGATATAAAAAGGGAACTTCATTTGCTACTGTTTCCATTTAAAATTTAAGGTCCCCGATGTAATAACTTAGACTTTGATTTGTATAGAAAAGCATAAAGAGTTTAGGCATCAAATCTTCCTGAAATAATAGTTCCAATTATTTCCTTGATGAACTTCAGAGCAAACAATTAACTCATTGTCCTTGAGAGAAGATAATGTTCATTCCCATTTATGCTCTAACAGGAGATACTGCTCTGAACTACTCCAGAGGGTTGAAAGAGGAAGGTGTCATGATAATCCGGTTCCTTCAGTTAATCAAGCAAATTGTCAGCTTCTTGAAGGGCTTAGATGCAATAAAAATATGTCTGGGGAAAAATCAGGCAGCTACATTTTTGACAGTTTAGATTAAAAGCTACCTGCATGCAGTTGCATTTTTCTTTTATTCAAGTGATCCATTTTGCTCATCCTTGCTAGGCTCTTAAACACAGAAGGCACCTTGAGATACTCTGTCCTTCAAGCTTTTTAGCCCTGAACTTATGCCTGGTTGTTGAAATCCCACTGAAAATGAAACCTCTTCACTGAGCATTTGGATTATCTATTGCTGCTTAGCACACTTTCCCCAAATATACTACTTTTGTTTTGGTTTAGGAATTTTGGTTTTGTTCAGGAATTCAGATACGGCACAGTGGACAAGCCCACTTCTGTTCTCAGGGTCTTGGGCCTCACCCAAACGGACTCAAATATCTGGGGCCTGGACGAGCTGGAGGCTGATAAGTCATCTTTCTCTGGGCGTAGTCTCAGGGCTTCTCCATGTGGTTTTTCCATGTGATCTCTTTCACATGGTGGTCTTAGAGTAGCAAAATTTCTTATACACTGGCTCAGTGTTCTAAAACCAAGTATTCCAAAACACCAGGGTAAACAACCTGCTCTTGAAAGTCCTAAGGCATCACTCCATCATGTTTAGTTTGTCCCTCAGCTTTAGCCCCCATTCAGTATAAGAGGAGACCTCTCAAACATGTGAATACTGGGTGATGTGAACACTGGGATAAGAGGTAGGGCTCATCTTGGAGACTAGCTACAACATGGAGTCCTTACCAAGGGTAGTGAGACTCACTTCTGTTCACTGTACTAACTCTTCTTAGAAATGAAGAAAAGCTAGTTTTCGCCTAGGCATCCACCGTTGCCCACCACACCTAGAACGTTCTTTTCATGGGCAGCTGAAGAGACCTAAAACAATCTCTGTCTGATCATGAGTCTTCATGCTTAAAGCTTTTCAATGGCTTGTTATTCGTCTTAGGATAAAGACCTTCATTCATCAAATATCTATTGGATGCTAAATGTCTCAAGCAATATTCCAGGCCCCAGGGATACCACAGTGACTATAGCTACCAGAAATTCCTGTCTTCATGGAGCTTGCATTCTAGCATATGTGTGGGACAAAGTAAATTAGGGCAAAAATTTACTGTGATTTATTAGGGATAAAAATAATCCAGGTAAAGAAAAGGCGAAGAGTGATTTGCAACTCTAAATAAGATAGTTAGGGAAAGCCTTACTGAAAGGACAACATTTGAGCAGATTTGAAGTAGGTGAGGCTGAGAGCTGTGTGGGTATTTGAAGAAAAAGGATATTGGCAGAGCATGGGGAACCTGGGTGGTTCAGTCGTTAGGCATCTGCCTTTGGCTTGGATCATGATGCCAGGGTCCTGGGATCGAGCCCCACATCAAGCTTCCAGCTCCTTGGGGAAACCTGCTTCTCCCTCTCCAACTCCCCCTGATTGTGTTCCCTCTCTCGCTGTGTCTCTCTCTTGTCAAATAAATAAATAAAATCTTAAAAAATAAAAAAATGAATATTGGGAGAACAAATAGTAAGCGCAAAGGTCCTGAGAGGGAAGCATGTCTACCTCTCAAGGAAAGTGGGGATATTGGGTCTGTGGCACACAGAATGAGAAGGAGAGATTTAGGGGATAAAGTCAAAGTCTTACTAGTAGACCAGATTATGTAGGACCTTGTTGGCCATAAAAAAGAGACTAAGGGGTGGACATGGTGGCTCTGAAGACTTTGGGAAAGGCAGTGTGATGTGGTCTGACTCATGATTTAAAAGTATCCTCCTACAGGGCCGTGGGAGAGATAGAAAGACCTTTACATGGCTGTTGCAATAATCTAGGAGAGGGGATGGTGGCTTGTGCTGGGATCGTACAATGAAAATGATGAGAAATAGTCAAGTAAAGGGTATATTTTGAAGATAGAATGACTACGTTTCTGTAGTCAATGTAGGATATTAATGAAAGAGAGGAATCACAGATGATGTCAATCAAATAACAGGATAAAGTTGCCATTTATTGAGGTGGAGGAATCTCATCCACAGATTAAGGGGAGTGTTCAACTGGGAAAATTTTAAAAAAATTTTTTTTAACATGAGCTTCAAGGACATATTTACCTCCCCATATCTAGACCCCCTGACTCAGTACCTCCTGCTTCAGTCCTGCTGATCTCTCACTGCCTTGAGTGACCAGGGCCTCTTCTCCTCTTAGGGTTTTTGTACATATTTTCCCCCTCTCTCTGGAATGCCCTCCCTACTCCCCCGCAGCCAGTTAATCCCTAGTCTTTCAAGGTCCAGGTCAACTCTTACTTGCTCAAAGAAGCTTTCCCAATGTCTTTAACTGGCTTTACAACACCCTTAAATAATGTTCAATGTCTGAAGGTTACCTCTGGCAGGAATGTGTGCTATGTCCCCAGAGGGACCCTTCTGGGCTGCTCATCTTCTTATCCCAAGTGCCTGCCTGGAGCCTGGAACCTGGTAGCATTCAATAATTAGTTTAATCTCTTCTATACTTGTTCAAAGATTATAAAAAAATTATTCCACAATTTAATTTTAAAAAAGCCCATAAACTACTTTCTTTAATACAGAACCTCCTTAATAAAGATAAAAATTAGGCTAGTGGCTCTGAAAATCATCTCAAATGCCTGAGGATTATTTTTTTTTTTACTATTAGCAAGATCATATCATATTCATATTATATTCAGACTTGCCCAAGGACTTTCTTCATCTGAAAACCCACTGAAGCATTCAGTGGCAGATCAGTTAGTAAAGGGAGGGCCTCCCTGGTGTTTCCCACACTCTGGACCATCATGTCCTAAAGCCTCACATTTTCCCATATATGGAGGCACTTATGTCATATGTATGAAGAACTTAGACTGTTTCAATGAAAAGAGATGCTGACTCACTGCTAGTGAAATGTCATTTCAACTCTTGGCTACCTTTCATGAGGAATATTTGTAGAAGTGACTTTTCAGCATTGAAGGAGAGAAGGGAAACAGAAGTATCTGATAGATAGAAGGTAGTTTATTCCCCGCACATATTTAGTAACGTACTCCCTAGCTGCCCTGATAAAAGACAGCAAAATATGTAGCACCGCAGGGGTAGGGTAAAGCTTTGAAGAGGCAGAAAGTACGAGATGAGACAATGCTTTTGGGTGAAACTTCATATTTTTAGTTACCTATGTTTCAGATGTAGTTATTGTCAATGGATGAATTTATCTCTATTTAATTTTTCAAAAAATTAATATACATTTTATAATTTATTTTTTAAATTTAAATTCAATTAGCCAACCTATAGTACCTCATTCATTTTTGATGTACTGTTTGATGCTTCATAGCTGCGTATAACACCCAGTGCTCATCACATCACATGTCCTCCTTAATGCCCATCACCCAGTTACCCCATCCTCCCATCCATCTCCCCTTCAGCAATACTCAGTTTGTTTCCCATAGTTAAGAGTCTTTCATGGTTTGTCTCTCTCTCTGATTTCTTCCCACTTAGTTTCCCTCCTTTCCCCTATGATCTTCTGAACTATTTCTTATATTATACATATGAGTGAAACCGTATGATAATTGGCTTTCTCTGCTTGACTTATTTTGCTTAGCATAATCTCCTCGAGTTCCATCCATGTTGATGCAAATGGTGGGTATTCATCCTTTCTGATGGCTGAGTAATATTCCATTATGTATATAGACGACATCTTCTTTATCCACTCATCTGTTGATGAGTTTGGCTATTGTGGAATTGCTGCTCTGAATGTTGAAGTGTATGTGTCCCTTCTTTTCACTACATCTGTATCTCTGGGGTAAATACCTAGTAGTGCATTGTTGGTCATAAGGTAGCTCTATTCTTAACACCTTGAGGAACCTTCACACTGTTTTCCAGAGTTGCTGCCCCAGCTTGCATTCCCACACACAATCTTGCAGCACTACTGAATGTACTATACAGTTCCCCAAATGTACTATACTATTTCACATCCTTCCAAGTTTGTTCATATCCTTCTCCTTTCCTAGCATGTTATTCTCCATTTTTTAAAACTCAGTTTAAGCATTGCCTCTCCTGTGAAACCATTCCTCTCTCCTTCCCTCCAGGCAGTTCTGGCCATTCCCTCCTCTGAGCTGTCAGAGACCCCACACATCATTCTTTCATTTTGTCCCCCTACTTCGACTTGACTGAGTCATGTGGGAGAGCAAGTAACCTTGTCACATAATTTCCCTGTCAGAACCCCCTAAAATACAGTCCTGGTCTCATTTACGGAAATAATAGAAGAAAGTGTGATAATCCTTCTAAAGAAAAGGAAAAGATTTGAGGACCCCATCTTTGGAGACAATGCTGTTGACCCCTTATGCAGAATAAATCATTTTCCATTTCCCATCAGCAGGATTGCTTTCTCAAAAAATTAACTGGAAGTGTTTCCATGAGTTACCCTCAGATCATAACATGACATTTATCAGACCTAATTTTGATTGACAAATAAATCCATGCCACAAAATTTAGGGGACCAGTGAAATACCCAGTCTATTTTGCAAAACCTCCTCCCAAGTTGCAAAAGAGACAATCCACAAAATAGCAACTAGCTACTGTGCATGAGCCCATCCAGCATGTAATCTATAACAACACAGAATTCTATCCCAAACACTCTGTGGTTACAGGCACACACATATTTTATTGAGGAAGTGTCCTTCAATTATTAAAAATCTTTAAGGTAGTCAGAACACCTAAAAGGGATTAGATACCAAAAATGTCAATCCTATGAGTATCTAAAGATAGAAGATGAATGTGCATATTTAGTAAGGAGAAATGAGTGACAGAGTTATTCACCTTTATGTCTGGGAGCAAAACTGGGGCTAAAAACAGAGACTGAAGAGGTTGAGATACACTTGCTTCATATTGGCTTTTAGTCTTCATCCATTTCAGGCAGTGACTATTAATCCATTCTTATGGGATTCTAAAAAATTGAATACTTACAGAAGATTTGTTCCTGGATGGAAAGTACTATAAAATGTTGAATTTCACAGAAAGTTTCAAAGTAATATTATGGTCATCAAATTTCAGCTCAGCCTTTAAATACTGAATATGATGGCCAGCATATAAAAATTATAGTCAATATTATAACCTATTCCATTCTTTCTATAACTGGTCTCTTATTTGATGGACACATAACCTTGAAGAAATGAATGAGGCAGAAAATACATAAAGTTTTAAATCAGTAACTATTGGAGACTTTTGTCATTTCAGAGAACCCCTAGCCCATAAAGGCCGTATTAGAGATTGAGCATAAGCAGAACCTGAGAATTAAGGAATAGATCTTTGAGAAGTAGAATCATTTATTTGAGAAGTAGAAACATTTCCAAAGCTTGAGGATTTGGAACAGGAGATGAATGATGATCTTCCCCTTTTTGACTAAATAGCGGGTGATGGTATCCTATTGAGGAGAGGACAAATGATGTGTAATGAAATGTTCATCTTTTTTTAAAGGTTGTTTGATCTGCAACTCCTCAAGTAAACCCAGAAGTATAAAGAATGGTCAACCTACATAGACTTATTACCCAGCTTTATGAATTAGCAACATCCTATCATTTTTTTGTTTCATCTATTCACCTTCCAACTTTTTTTTTCTTTCTGGAGAAGTATCAGACATTGTATCATTTCATTCACAAATACTTCAGATCATATCTCTATAGATAAAAACAATTTCAAATAACAACAGTGCCGTTTTCATAACCAACACTATTTCTAACTATTTCTTAATATCATCTAAGCCCCAAGTCTACTCCATTTTCTCTGATTATAACAAAAATGTCTTTTAATATGATTGATTTGAATCAGAATCCCCACAAAATTCACATACTATATTTGGTATTGATTTAATTGAATTAATTAATTTAAAATATAAATATTGGTATATTTTGTAAGTCTCTTTTAATCTATAACAACTCCCCTCTCTCTCTCTCTTTTTTTTTTTTTTCATGAGATTTACTTGCTAAAGATTCTAGATTTGGCTAATATAATACCTCTTGGTATTATATAAGATGATGCTCTACCTACCCCTCATGTTTCCTATATATAGTTAAATTCGAGACTGAACTAAATTCAGATTCAAATTTTTTGGCAAGAACATTTCAAAGGTGGTGCTGCAAATCACGTCAAAAGGCACGTAGTATCTTTCTGTCCTACTTTTAGTGATGTTAAGATTGATCAGTGGTTTCAAAGGAAACCAACCTGAACCATCTGTAATAAAGTGCCCAAGTAATATTTCACCTAATAACTTAGCATCTAGATTGCCTAGATCCATTATTTCATTAGGGGTTGAAAAGGGATTAAGCAAATCTCTCATTTCTGCTGCTTTTACTTCCTGTTATTCTTCTATTAAAAAGGAAAAAGGAAAAGCAAGCCCTTTCTCACAGAAACGGAAAAGCAGCTCCTAAACTCTAAAAGCTGGACTGACACTCATAGCTAGACCTCAATGTTCTTTCGCTGGATGTAAATGAATTCATAGGACATTGAATCATCTTGTGACTCTGAAGAAGTGAGATTAGAAAAAGAAAGAGGAGGAGGGGAGGAGGAGGAAGAGGAGGAAGAAGAAGAGGGAAGAAGAGGAGGAGGAGGAGAAGGGGGGGGAGACCATTTCATAACGTTGCTTAATCACAGGCGAAATGGTCACTGTGCAGCCCACAAAAATATCAAACAGCCACCTTTTCCCAATCTGAATGACTGCTACCTCTGCAATAATTGCAGCGTAAGTTTTGCTCTAGCCTGCTTTATAAGATTTAGCAAATACCTAATGATATCATTCTTGAGACTAGATTGATTAAAATATCCAATGATAGAATTATCCTCCCTCCCAATCCAGAGCAAAGTCCCTAAAATCCCTCTTCCTTCAACCCTCCCCAACATTATCCACTCAGTGTGCAAATCCTGTAATGTTTCCTTTCTAACACCCTCTTACTGAGATGCCCCAGTTCCCCACAGGTCAGTTTCCTTCTCTGTGACAAGTAATAAAACTGACTTGCTGAGCTCTCCAGCTATGTTCCTGGTGGTCTGTGACCTCAAGAGAAGGGATAGGAGGAGGGACATTTATACCTGTATGGTTGTCATGGATTATAATCTACAAAGGAATGACAGCAGAGACTCAATCCTTTCCCTTTAGAAGAATGTTCTATTTTTTATATTATACATATGAGTGATATTGCACTGGCAGTATACAAAGTTACCCAATGTGGTATACTTTTTCTTTTTCAGAGTATTATTAGGAATTTAGAGATTTTTATTATTTCTATCTACAGCAGTCTCTTTTTTTCAATGGAGCTGTAAGCCTCTAGACAGTGATGTGGTCTAGAACTTTGAAACTCATGTCCAATGTCAGGAACTGGCTGCAGCACCAGCACACAAAACTCATCTGCATGGTTCTCCTGGACATCTAAACACCTCCATCCCTCAGGACCTGGAAACTGCCACGCTCATTCTGTCTACTGCGGGCCGGGGGAGCACCATAGTAAGGCATCCAGAACTGCCATCACCAAGTTTCACTTATTTCCTGGTCCACCAAGGGAGGATTCTTCCCAGACCATAAGAGACGCTATAACCTATAGCAATCCTTTTTTTTTTTTTCTTTTCCCCAGCAACCATTTCTTAATGCCTAAATATTCCCATCTCTAATCGGTAATCCCCTTGAGGTTGACTCCCATGTTCTACTAGGATGACTCAAGAAGTCTCTGATAGTTATGTTTCAAGGCACAAGTAGATATCTCAGATTTATTTTCTACCTACAAGAACTCTATTAGTCCAGGTTGTCTGGAGAATGAGAGAGAGAGAGAGAGAGAGATGAATATTGTATAAGGAATTGGTTCATGCAATTATGGAGGCTGAATAAGTCCAAGATCTGCAATCAGCAAACTGGAGACTGAAGAGACCCAATAGTGTAGTTCTAGCCCAAGTCTGAGACCCTGAGACTCAGGAGAGGTAATGGAGCAAGTTCCAGTCTGAGTTTGAATGGAAAGCAGGAGAAGACTGATGTCCTAGCTTAAAAACAGTCAAGTAAAGAGAATTCTTTCTTAGCCTGTTATTTCATTCAGACCTTCAAGTGATTATATGAGGCTCACCCACACTGGAGAAGGCAATCTGCTATACTTAGTCTCCTGATTCAATTGTTAATCCAGTTCAGAAACACCCTCAAACACGCATGCAGAAATAATATTTAAGCAAGTATTTGCCCACTCCAAGACCCAGTCAACTTGACACAAAAAAACTAACTATCATCAAAAAATCAGCCATTTCTCCATAACATTCAATTTAAACAAACATAAGAGTGGTAATATCTTGACTAAAGATAAACTTTGTACTATACTGAGTGGCTGGAAGACCTATCTATGAACATCATGGGTAGTTTCACTTATGAATGTAAAGGCAAGGAAATCTCAGGGGAGAGCTATTATAAATGGTTAAAGAAATAGAAAATGTGTCCAAAGAGGAAATATTAAGGAACTTGCTTGAGAAAGAGAAAACTGAGGAATAATTTATTTGTCCTTTAAAAAAAAAAAAAGTTTTTCCAAAGAGAGGTGTTGGACAGTCTGGGCTATGTTATGAAATATGCTGCCAGAGAAAAATGATTAAAACAAGGGATGTTTGGCTACACTTAAAGAATTTCAAAGTCACCCAGTCTTGGGTATCTGGAAGTAGCCATTCAAGTCTGGAGACTAGCTCTAGATGATTCAGAAATTATCAAGATGTTATGACTACATGCTGTCAAAGATACTTTTGGAGAAGTAATTCTATTGTTTAATTCAAATAGATCCTTTCCACCTGACATTGTGGAAAGTAGACAACCCTATGTCTAATCCATCCCAGAAGGTTCCACTGAAAGTTGGTTTTTGGCTGCCTCTAAAAAGAGAGGTTGTTTTTTTTTTTAACTTTTTGAGGAACCTCCAAGTTGTTTTCCAGAGTGCCTGCACCACTTCACATTCCCACCAACAGTGTAAAAGTGTTCCCTTTTCTCTGCATCCTCACCAACATCTGTTATTTCTTATGTTGTTAATTTTAGCCATTGTGGCTGGTGTGAGGTGATATCTCATTGTAGTTCTGATTTGTATTTCCCCAATGATGATTGATGAGTGGATAAAGACGATATGGGGTATGTGTGTGTGTGTGTGTGTGTGTGTGTATACATATATATACATATATATAGCAGAATATTACTCAACCATAAAAAAATGAAATCTTGCCATTTGCAATGATGTCGCTGGAACTAGAGAGTATTATGTTAAATGAAATAAATCAGTAAGAGAAAGATAAATATCATATGGTTGCACTCATTTGTGGAATTTGAATAACAAAACAAATGAACATAAAGGGGGAAAATAAAGAGGAAAGCCAAGAAATAGCCTCTTAGCTATAAAGAATTAATTGATGGTTACCAGAGGGGAGAGAAGGATGAAATAAGTGATGGGGATTACAGAGGGTATTTTCTGTGATGAGACTCAGGTATTGCATACAAGTGCTGGATCACTAAATTCTACACCTGAAATTAATATTATTCTGTATGTTAACTGGAATTTTTTTAAAAGACTTTATTTATTTATTTGACAGAGAGAGAGATCACAAGCAGGCAGAGCAACAGGCAGAGAGAGAAGGGGAAGCAGGCTCCCTGCTGAGCAGAGAGCCCAACGCGGGGCTCGATCCCAGGACCCTGAGATCATGACCTGAGCTGAAGGCAGAGGCTTAACCCACTGAGCCACCCAGGCGCCCCTGTTAACTGGAATTTAAATACAAACTACAATAAATAAAATAAAATAGTGTTAGTGGGTGTGGCCCATGGCTCCCTGCATGAGGAGAAAGGGCAGCAATTCCAGAGACCACTCTGGGGGTGGAAGCACGCAATGAGCTCCTCTAGGAGCTAAAAAAGCCCAAGAGGAGCCCCCATTTTCTTCCTCTAGAAAGCTTAAGTCTTCCCTCAAAGAATTTCTGAGCCCATTCTTGTTTCCAGGGGTGAGAACAGGGGCAAAAGAATTTGGCTTAGTAACCACAGATGCTGCTACCCACTGCAGAGATTACAGAATAAACAGGTCCCGGTTTAAAGGCAAATAAGGAAGACTAGATGTAAACATGAAGAAAGTACTTCTCACAGGAAATAACTCGGGGTTTTTCAGACATCCCACAAGAGAAAGTTATTAACAGGATGCTCAGAATAATTCCCCTCCTCTAATTTAGTAGGTGGGACTTGGGACTTAGATGACTGAAGGAAAATCTCTAACAAGAATAACTATACAAAAGAGGATTTCCTCAAGAAAGGTTGACTCAAGGACAGCAGTATAACTAACTGTGCTTTCCTGAACTCAGAAAGCAGCGTGAGAGAATTAGGGAACACACATGTGATAGAGGAAATGACTGCAATAACCTTAATAAAACTACATCTATTTTCTCTCATCCCCTTCTAAGCCCGGAAGCTACTTCCTACTTTTATATCTGTTTTCCCTTTTGGACTGACAAGACAGCAAGGTAAAGACTGTTTCTTTAATAAACTGTTTTACCACACTTCACAGTAATACCTATTTAGTCAATTCTTCTTCCATAGTTATCTGCCGCTTTCATCCCGTATATAGAGATATTCAATAAGGAGAAAAGAGGTTTGGTTCAAATACATTCTCTCATTACATAATCAGAATGGGGCCAACTGGTGCTATTGTTTAGTGGGATTATGAATCGATACATTTAAGTTATCACAAATCCTTTTCATGAGATGGTTATTCAGAGATAGAGGCAAAATCTTGAATCCAAGCTTGCATCATTTATCCCCATTCTTATTCTTTAGAAAATGTTTGTTGTAGGGGAAAGCCCTGGAAAATATCCTCTAGAGTTCAAATACCTGTCTATAGTGTGCTGTGTGGTGGCCCCCAGAAAACTTGGGCCCACATCCTAATCTTTACAACATATGAATATTGTCTTATATGACAAGAGAGTGAACACTACCGTATGTGGCAAAAGTTAAAGATCTTGAGATGATGTCCCCTATGGACTATGCTTTTGGGTCCTAAACATAACCATACATACCTTTGTAAGACAGAGGTGGATGGTGTTTTGCAACAGACACACAGAAGAGAGACCCACCTGGAGGAGAAGGTAATATGAAGACAGAGGCAGGGATTGTAGTGATGCGGCCCCAAGCCAAGAAATGTCAAGACATGCCAGCAGGCAGTTAGAAGTAGAAGAGGCAAGAAACAATTTCTCTTCTAGAGCTCCAGGAGGGAGCATGGCTCTGCTGTTATCTTTATTTTGAGATTTTGGCCTCCACAACAGTGAGAGAATACATTTTTGTTGCTTTAAGATGCCAAGTCTATGGTAATTTGTCAAAGGAGCCACAGGAAGTTAATGCACGGCCTAACCAATACCACCTTCTTTAGAATAGCCCATGATAAAGAACTAAGCCTGAATTGCATGTTTGTTCAAGGTAACCAAGATTTTCAGCTATAGCTAATGGGATCAGAAGTAGACAGTGACCAAAGGCATTCAGATTTTCCCTCTCAAGAATGTGAATAAGAGACATAAAAACCAGAGTTAAGACCACATTGGTCAACAGAACTGTAGAGTCGCATAGACTTGAGGTTAGAGTTGGTCCTAAGGCAAACCAAAGTCATTTTCAAACTAATGTTATAGAAGAGTTAAAGCACAAAGCAATCTGAGAAATGGGAAAATGAAGAGCCGAGAAGATAGAATCAAATACCAAAGACTTTAACTCATACTTCACAGAATAACTAAATGCAATCAGATGAAGATTATATTTTCCCACCATCAAAGTGTTATCCTAAGTGGATGCATACCCACACATGCTGCTTTCTTCCCTTTACAAAGGAAAAAATTGTCCCTTCCCCTACAGAAAATCCTTTCACCTAGGTTACAGATCTCAACTCCTCATGCCTGCTCAAGGACTTCCCCTGAGCACTGCCATGCTGCCAGAATTCTGCCTTTGACTAACTTCCTGATCTCCATTTCTCTTCTCTTCCTAGATAATCTCCCTTGACTGAAAAAGATGGCAGATAAGTAGGAGACCCTGTTTCAACCGGTCCCCTAAAATGAGCTAATTATCTACCAGAACACTATGAACATCCATGAAATCAGCCTGAGATGTAGGACTATACACTTCTGGATCTCTACAGGGCAGAAGACTCCAGTGAAGAGGTAAAGCATACTGGAAACCATCAGACTGATATCGGACTGATGCTGGACTAGGCGCACTCCCATTGGCACATGTGAGGGAGTCTGGTGTGGACACCAGCTGGCACTCTCGAGAACCACAGCCTTTTACACTCTGCACACACACTGCACAACACGGAACTGAACCACGCTTCTCACCGGCACCTGAGAATGTTCTGTGCTGGTGCTAGCCAGCACGCTGTCTCTGCTTGGGAGCAGTTCCAGCAAAGGCAGGCACTGGAAGCAGGCTCCCTGGACCAACATCGCTCATGGTTTTAGTGGCATAGGGGTGCAGAGACAAGTGGGAGCTTTGGGCGACCCCTGTGACAGTGGCTAGGGGCGCACACTGCCTGTGGGAGGTTGCATGGCTCACCGGAGTTGGCAGAGGGGGAGTCTGTGTATTCTGGACCACCCAGAGGGGAGCAGACTGAGGCTTCTCTCTGAGACGGAGGTCTGGGTGCAGTTTGCTTTCCACTAAATGTCCAAAAGCTGCAAAAAGACTCCAAAGAACAAAAACCTACAGAGAACAAAAGCCTGAAAAACCGGTCTCCACAGAGCCCAGCCCCTTGATAGGGGGCAGGAGGACTCAATCTAAGCAAGACTGAGTGAAAAACAATGTGGCAGGCCCCTCCGCCAGAAAGCCAACCCAAAGAATGAGAGGACAACCACCACAGGGCCCCATGAAAACTGTAAAACTCCAACATCAGGGGAAAACAAGATATTAAGCTCCCGGTATTGCCCCAAAACCTGTATATTTCATAGATACAACTTTTATTTTTAATTCGTTCTCACTATTCTTGTTCAATTTTTTTAACCTATTTACCTTTATGAGTGGTTCAATACAACTTATTCCATAATAACCTCTTGATTTGAACTTTTTTCATACATATACCTGTGTTTTTCTTTCACTTTTCTATTTTTTTTAATATACATATAGATATAAGCTTCAAGGCAATCCTCTTTCCCTAATCAATACTACTCCTATATGTAAACCAATTTTAATCTCCCTTTATCTCTGGAAGGTTGAGTCCTTTAACAAAGATATCAAGATACACCCAGGAAGAATCAAAATAACCTTCCTTGCTCACATCCTCCCATCTTTTTCTTCTGTCAGTGTTTCTGTGCATTTGTTTTTATTCTGGTATTATATAAATCTTATACTTGGGGTTAATTTTATTGGGTTCTTTTTTTTTTTTCTTGTCATTTACTTTTGTCGGTCTTTTTGTTTGTCCGTTTTTGTTTATGTACCTTATAAATCTTACCTTGGGGGCCCATTCTGGCTGGGTCTTCTTCTTTTTTTTTTTTTTTTTTTCTTCTTCCTGTCTCTCTCTTTCTCTCTCTCTCTTTTTCTTTTTTCTTTCTTTTTGGTGGTGGCTTCTGATTGCTCAGAAGCATTCCAGGGTGCACCTTGCCTGGATCACAGTTGATATATTCAGCTACACATCCCCTCAACCACCTCTCACCAAAATGACTAGGAGGAGGAACAACCAACAGAGGAAAAATTCAGAGACTGTGCCCTCTCCATCAGAGCTATTGGGTATGGACATAAACAGCATGTCAGAAATGGAATTCAGGATAACAATTACCCAGGCAATGGCTAGGCTGGAGAAAACCATTAATGACAACATGGAATCGATTAGGGCAGAAGTGAAAGATGTCCGGGAAGAAGTTAAAAATGCTATCAATGAGATCCAATCTAATCTAAATTCTTAACAGCTAGGGTAACTGAGGCAGAAGATAGAATTAGTGATCTAGAGGACAAACTGATAGAGGAAAAGAATCAGGAGGAGGCCTGGAACAAACATCTTACAAGCCATGAAAACAGATTAGGGAAATAAATGATGCCATGAAATGTTCTAACGTCAGAATTATCAGGATCCCTGAGGGGGAGGAGAAAGAAAAAAGACTGGAAGATACAGTTGAACAAATTTTCCATGAAAATTTTCCCAGTCTGGGGAATGGAACCAACATTTGTGTCCTAGAAGCAGAAAGATCACCCCTCCAAGATCAACGAATCTAGAAAGACCTCGACACACTTGACTGTGAAAACAAATGAATCATATTTTAGATAAGAGCTTTTGAGAGCAGCTAGGGGGAAGAGATTCCTTACAAACAGAGGAAGGTCCATCAGAATAACATCAGACCTGTCCATGGAAACCTGACAAACCAGAAAGGGCTGGCAAGACATATTCAGGGCACTAAATGAGAAGAACATGTAGCCAACAATACTTTATCCGGCAAGGCTGACATTCAAAATGGATGGAGAGATAAAGAGCTTCCAAGACCAGCAAGGTTTAAAAGAGTATGTGACCACCAAGCCAGCACTACAAAAATATTAGAGGGAAGTCCTATAAAAGAAGAAAGAACCCAAGAGTGTCATAGAACAGAAATTTACAGAGACAAACTATAGAAACAAGGACTTCAGAGGCAACCTGATGTCAATAAAAACGTATCTTTCAATAATCACTCTCAACGTGAACGGACTAAACAGCACAGGACTGCAGACTGGATAAAACGACAGGACCCATCCTTATGTTGTCTACAAAAGACCCATTTTGAACCTAAGGATACATCCAGACTGAAAGTGAAGAATGGAGAATAATCTTTCATGCCAGTGGGCCTCAAAAGAAAGCTGGGGTAGCAATTCTCATATCAGATAAATTAGATTTTAAACTAAAAGCTGTAGTTAGAGATAAAGAAGGACACTACATCATTCTTAAAGGTCTATCCACCTTTAGACCTTTGTTACGACCTTTAGATGTTAGAAGATCTAACAATCGTAAATATTTATGCCCCCAAAACAGGATCAGCCAACTACATAAGCCAACTGTTACTCAAGATAGAGTCATATTGATATGAATACATTAACAGTAGGGGATCTTAACACCCCCCTCTCAGTAATAGATCATCCAAGCAGAAAATCAATAACAAAACAAGAAACAAGAACATTGAATGATGCATTGGACCAGATGGACCGCACAGATATATACAGAACATTCCACCCTAAAACAAAAGAATACTCATTCTTCTCGAGTGCACAGTATGTGGTCTAATCTGGAACTTTCTCCAGATTAGGTCACATACTGGGTCACAAATCAGGGCTCAAACAATACCAAAAGATTGAGATTATTCCCTGCATATTCTCAGACCACAATGATTTGAAACAGGAACTCAACCACAAGAAAAAGTTTGGAAGGAATTCAAACACCTGGAAGCTAAAGACCACCCTGCTTAAGAATGTTTGGATCAACCAGGAAATCAAAGAACTTAAACAACTCATGAAAAACAATGAGAATGAAAACATTTTGGTCCAAAACCCATGGGATACAGCAAAGGCAATCCTAAGGGGGAAATACATAGCCATCCAAGCCTCCCTCAAAAAAATTGAAAAATCCAGAATACACCAGCTCTCTTTACACCTTAAAGAACTGGAGAATCAAGAACAAATTAAGCCAACCCCACACTCAAGAAGGGAAATAATCAAGATAAGAGCAGAGATCAATGAGATAGAAACTAGAGATACAGTAGAACACATCAACAAAACTAGAAGCTGGCTTTTTGAAAGAATCAGTAAGATTGATAAACCATTGGCCAAACTAATCCAAAAGAAAAGAGAGAGGACCCAAATTAATAAAATTATGAATGAAAAGGGAGAGATCACAACTAACACCAAGGAAATAGAAACAATCATCAGAAATTATTATCAACAGTTATATGCCAATAAGTTAAGCAACCTAGATGAAATGGATGCATTCCTAGAAACCAAAAAATTCCAAAACTTAATCGGGAAAAAACTGACAACCTGATAGACCAATATCTAGTAACGAGATTAAAGCAGTGACCAAAAACCTCCCAAAGAACAAGAGCCCAGGACCTGACGGATTCCCTGGAGAATTCTACCAAACATTCAAAGAAGAAAGAATACCTATTCTCCTGAAGCTGTTTCAAAACATAGCAACAGATGGTAAACTTCCAGACACTTTCTATGAAGCCAGCATTACCCTGATCCTCAAAGCAAAGACCCCACCAAAAAGGAGAATTTCAGACCAATATCCCTAATGAATATGGATGCCAAGATTCTCAACAACATCCTAGCTGATAGGATCCAACAGTACATTAAAAAGATTATCCACCATGACCAGGTGGGATTTATCCATGGGATGCAAGGGTGGTTCAACATTCACAAATCAATCAATGTGACAGAACAAATCAGTAAGAGAAGAGAGAAGAGCCACATGGTCCTCTCAATTGATGCAGAAAAAACATTTGACAAGATACAGCATCCGTTCCTGATTATGACAATTCAAAGTATAGGGATAGAGGGAACATTCCTCAACTTCATAAAATCTATCTATGAAAAACCCACAGTGAATATCATTCTCAATGGGGAAAAGCTGACAGCCTTCCCTTTAAGATCAGGAACATGACAAGGATGCCTATTCTCACCACTCTATTGTTCAACATACTATTAGAAGTCCTAGCAATAGCAATCAGACAACAAAAAGAAATAAAAGGTATTCAAATTGGCAATGAAGAAGTCAAACTCTCTCTTCGCAGATGACATGATTCTTTATATGGAAAACCCAAAGGACTCCACCCTCAAACTACCAGAACTCATACAGCAATTCAGTTATGTGGCAGGATACGAAATCAATGTACAGAAATCAGTTGCTTTCTTATACACTAACAGTGAAAATATAGAAAGAGAAATTAGAGAATCGATTTCTCTTACTATAGCACCAAGAACCATAAGATACCTGGGAATAAACCTAACCAAAGAGGTAAAGGATCTGTACTCAAGGAATTACAAAACACTCATGAAAGAAACTGAAGAAGACAAAAAGATGGAAGACCATTCCATGCTCATGGATCAGAAAAATAAAGATTGTTAAAATGTCTATACTGCCTAGAGCAATCTATACTTTCAATGCCATCCTGATCAAAATTCCATTGGCATTTTTCAAAGAGCTGGAACAAACAATCCTAAAGTTTGTATGGAACCAGAAGAGACCCAGAATTGCTAAGGAAATGTTGAAAAAGAAAAACAAAACTGGGGCATCACGTTGCCTGATTTCAAGCTTTACTACAAAGCTGTGATCACCAAGACAGCATGGTACTGGAACAAAAACAGACACAGAGACCAGTGGAACAGAGTAGAGAGCCCAGATATGGACCCTCAACTCTATGGTCAAATAATCTTCAACAAAGCAGGAAAAAATATAGAGTGGAAAAAAGACAGTCTCTTCAACAAATGGTGATGGGAAACTTGGACAGCTATGTGTAGAAGAATGAAACTCGACCATTCTCTTACACCATACACAAAGATAAACTCAAAATGAATAAAAGACCTCAACATGAGGCAGGAATCTATCAAAATCCTAGAGGAGAACATAAGCAGTAACTGCTTCAACATAGGCCACAGCAACTTCTTTCAAGATATGTCTCCAAAGGCAAAGGAAACAAAAGCGAAAATGAATTTCTGGGACTTCACCAAGATCAAAAGCTTCTGCACAGCAAAGGAAACAGCCAACAAAACAAAAAGGCAACCCACAGAATGGGAGAAAATATTCACAAATGACACTACAGAAAAAGGGTTGATATCCAAGATCTATAAAGAAGTCCTCAAACTCAACACACACAAAACAGATAATCATGTCAAAAAATGGGCAGAAGACATGAACAGACACTTCTCCAAAGAAGACATACAAATGGCTATCAGACACATGTAAAAATGTTCATCATCATTAGCAATCAGGAAGATTCAAATCAAAACCATGTTGAGATACTACCTTACACCAGTTCGAATGGCCAAAATTAAAAGACAGTAAACAACATGTGTTGGAGAGGATGTGGAGAAAGGAGAACCCTCCTACACTGCTGATGGGAATGCAAGTTGGGGCAGCCACTTTGGAAAACAGTGTGGAGATTCCTTAAGAAATTAAAAATAGAGCTACCCTATGACCCTGCAATTGAACTACTGAGTATTTATCCCAAAGATACTGATGTAGTGAAAAGAAGGGCCATCTGTACCCCAATATTCATAGCAGCAATGGCCACAGTCGCCAAACTGTGGAAAGAACCAAGATGCCCTTCAATGAACGAATGGATAAAGAAGATATGGTCTATATATACAATGGAGTATTATGCTTTCATCAGAAAGGATGAATACCCAACTTTTATATCAATATGGATGGGACTGGAAGAGATTATGCTGAGTGAAATAAGTCAAGCAGAGAGAGTCAATTATCATATGGTTTCATTTACTTGTGGAGCATAAGGAATAACATGGAGGACATTGGGAGATGGAGAGGAGAAGGGAGTTGGGGGAAATTAGAGGGGGAGACAAACCATGAAAGATTGTGGACTCTGAGAAACAAACCGAGGGTTTTGGAGGGGAGGGGAGTGGGGGGTTGGATGAGCCTGGTGATGGGTATTATGGAGGGCACATATTGCATGGAGCACTGGGTGTAGTGTATAAACAATGAATTCTGGAACACTGAAAAGAAATAAAATAGAAAAACAAAAAAATAAAAATGGAAATATGTTCTAATAATTTACTTTTCCCCATCAGCAATCTTAATTTGCCCTTGAACTTCACACTCAGATATCCAACCACCTAATCCCCATCTCCATATGGCCCTCTAATCATTACCTCACTCTTAACATGGACCAAAGGCTTTTTGGATTCCCTGGTCTTCCTTGTCTTCCTCTTTTCAGCAAATGGCACCAAGATCCCCTCAGTTAATCAGATTAAAAATCCTACAAAGTCATCCTTAATTCCTCTCCTTCCTCATATTCTGTATCTAAACCAACAACAAGTCCAGTGAGGTCTATTTCAGAACCACCCTGAATCTACCACCACTCACCAACCCTGCACCCCACCTCATCACCATCTCTCACTCAATTTCTGCATCCTCCTTTTAATGTCAGTCAGTTCTACAAATGGCAGCAGGATCAGTTACCACATTGTTCATTATTCCTTGACAAATTTCCACTGCCTCCACATTAAAATACAAATGTCTTATCCAAGTCTAAAAGGCCTCTATAATCAGTTCTCTGCTTACTCCTTTAACATTATCACCCTTACTTTTCTCCTCAATTCCTGAAGTTGAGCCACATCAGCCTTATTTCTGTCCTTCAGACATTTTAAGTTCAGTTTTGTTTCAGAATCTTTGCACTTCATGTTCCTTCTAGTTAGAAGCATCTTCCCCAGATCTTCACATGCCCAACTTCCTCTCATAATTCAAACGTCACCTCCTCCCAAAGGCCTTTCCTGACTACCAGAACTGAAATAGAATCTCCTGCCCCATTCCTGTCTATTACGTTTCCCTATTTTATTTTCTTCATAGAATTTTTCAGTATCTGAAATTTCCTCCATTAATCCATTTGCATGTTTCCTGTTTGAATTGTCCCATTGCAATGCCAGCTCCTTGAGGCAATGACTTTGAATTTTTCATTCTCATGACCCCAAGTACCTGACAGTCACTTAGTAAATACCTGTTGACTCTAAGACTGAGAACCCTTTAACTCCAACCCCTCTCTTAGGCTTGATGAAATGTCATTTCCCTTCCTTAAATATATGATACTCATTGCTAATTCTTTTAATTAACTCCCTTAATTTGTGCCAGTCTTTCTCATCTTTGTATCCAAAAAACCTTGATAAAATTGTTGAAATCACACTGTATCCTGGGTTTGGACATTAATCAAAGATTCCCTGATAGGCTGAAAATGTGGGGTATAAGAAACAATGTTCAGTGCCAGCACCCATTCTTGCCTATGCTGACCCTTGTTTCCTTAATTTAGGCTTAAAATATAACTTCCAAAGCCTCTTTGAGGAGTTAAGAATGAGATCTCCATAGACTATACTCTGCTCTCTACTACTATATCCTTCTCCCTAGAAAAAGAAATGAAACTTTGGATGTATAATCTATGTTCTGACTTGTCAAGGACATTGAACATAAACTAGGTATGAGCTTACCTAACCATTAAATATAACAGCAACATGAAGACAGCACCTGCCTTGGAGACAGAGACCAGCTGACCTGTTAGAACACTTGACCACAATGCTCTCCATACCAATTATCCAATTTGTGTACCTATTTCTTTTTTGTTGGTTCTATTTTAAAACCTGCTTTTTTCTCTCTCACTTTCCTAAGAGAATCAAAGCTCTGGAAAAGCAGCTGGCTAAGTTTCACTTGCAATGAACTTCTGATCACATAGCAAGGCACGCTGCTCCCCTGGCAGAGAAATGTGTGATGGTTGATTTGCACCTTGCAGCTTGGATACGTGCAATGGCAAGTGGCAATATTATTGGGTTCATGGCACGGAAGGATGGCAGGCATTCTATTTCTTCTAGCTTGGGGTATTTTTGTTTGCTTCTTTAGTTTGATGAGAAAACACATTTATTTGGGTGCTCAGCTACAAAGTGAAATGTGGCTCCACACAATGAAATTCTGTGCACTGAAATTCAAACTGCAAACTATAAACCCCCACATATTTACACTGAGCAAGCCAACTTCTTATAAGAAATATTCAAAGGTGAGGTGAAATGCAGATTGCAAATGCCAGGCTGTGTATATCTGCAGCAACCTTAGTACATGCTTGACAAATCTTACCATGACTATAGGTTAAACTGAAGCCTGAAGCCCCCTGCAAGTGAATCTCTGTGTACCAAGGCTTAGTGGGCAGATAAATAAGACTGTTTTCATTTTCACTGACCACTTTCTATAATTTTCTGGGCTTCCCATAAAATGGGGTGGGGTTGGGGATAATGAGACAGGTACTAGTAGGTCCCTCCATGTCCCCAGCCTACACTCAGGCTTGTGTACAGTGAGTGCCCATATCTTGGTTTATAAAACCATTCTCCAATGAAGAAAACAAAGACTTTGGAAAAAATGGCTGATCCTAGGACAAAGATAAAAAATAAGCAAGATGAGCCTGGAAGTTCTTACAGTAGCAGAAGTAAGGAAATTCTTTTTTAAAAAACTTAACAACCACAATCATGAGTGTATGTCAACAAGACATAGGAGTCAATGGAAAGAACTCTGTCTGGCCAAAAATCAAAAAACTTGAGCAACAAAATAAGTAAAATAGTATTGAGTTATAATTCAAAGAACAAAAATAAATATCCATGAGTCCATATTAATGTAAATACTGATTGAATACATAATAGGGAAGAAGAGACAAAGCTCCCATGCAGCATAATTTCAAATAATTGAAGTAGATACTCCTCTCTCAAGGAGATAGAGTACAACTTTCCACTCCTTAGGCATTGGCCACTTATACTGTCTTCTTCCAAAGAGCATGAGAAAGGGGAAAAGAGTAACTCAAGATTGGAGAGACCGGATGAACACATACTACCTCAGCTGGGAAGTCAAGTCAAGGTTCATATCAACAGTGATAAGTGTGTGATGAGAATGGCCCTTGATCTCTGCTCTTCCTCCCTAGAACTGAGAACCCCAATGTTATCATGAGAAACACATCAAGCCAATCCCAACTGAGGGACATTTCACTCCTCAAAACTTCACTCATCAAAAACAAGCAAAGTCTGAGACTCCATCATAACCAAGAGGAAACAAAGGGAGATGTGACAACTAATTGTGCTGTGATATCCTTGATGGGATCCTGGAACAGAAAAAGGACACCAGGAGAAAACTTAAGAACTCTGAATGAAGTACGGACTTCAATTAATGAAATATTTCAGTATAGGTGCATTAACTATGATATGTATGCTACACTAATATGTTAGTAATAGAGGAAATTGGGTGTGGGATATATGAGAATGCTCTGTACTATCTTTGCAAGTTTTCTGTATATAAAAATGTATTCTAAAACTAAGTACATATTTTTAAAACTTCTGCTGGTTCTAGTTAAATTTTAATTGAAATTTATTTAAACATATTTAAATTTATTTAATATCATTAAAATTTAAATGGAACCAGCAGATTTTTTTTTCATTATGTTTGGTTAGCCAACATAAGTTTTTGTGTAGTGTTCAATGAGTCTTTAGTTGCATATAACACCCAGTGCTCATCCCAACTACTTTTCTTCTTCAACAGGGACTTCCTTTACACCTACTCTCTTGATTACCAAATACTTAAAAGTTACTTTCTTGTCTGTTCCAACAAGTCTTTCTCACATGATAACATACCATTGCATTTCATAGAAGGAATGTAATTGTTTCTTCTCAGACCAGAACTTTTCTCTCCTTTCCTTTGTTGTTACATGTGAAAACCACATAATTTGCTCCAGTATCAATGGGACCCCATTTGTAAAATCCAACAGGAGTAGAGATTTGCAACATGTTCATTTATCTCTTTCAACATTAACTCTCGGTGCTTTTCACATCCTTTTACCAAGATTTCCTCCACTTCAGCTCCTGATTGATTTTCCAGTTTGTTCCCTCCACTAGTAGTACAGAATCTCTCTTGGATCTCCTTAAATACTATAAAGAGCTGAGGTCCTCGCTTTCTTCAAATTTCCATGAAAAGAAAGGTCCATTCTCAATGATAAACATGACCTGTATGGCTAAGGATTTACCCTGCGGGTAAAGCCACTGATAAAGGCATCTTTTGGTGAGAATGGAGAAAAAGGAACCTGGCGTTTGCCCTTCTTTTCTTAGTCACTCAATCCTTGACAGAATTTTTTTTTTTTAAATCTGCCTGAGACTAGCTTAAGATTACCCCCTATTATTTGCTAACTTTGGAGAAGAATGACCATTACCTATCTTCATATTACAAATTATCGATACAGATAAATACATTTCAGGAATTTCCCCCCTAAATCTCTCCAGGGAGAAATTGTTCACACATCTGGTGTATAAACATATATGAAAGCGAGTGAGGATATGTGTTAATACACAGGCAAGTATTCATATGTAGGAAATGTTAGCCCTTCAAATCTTCTAACAAGACAGAGATAACACCGCCTACTGAAATTTTCACCATTAGTATCTTTCTTTTAGTTTTAATGATTTTTCTAGCCTTGAATCCCTATTTCCCCTCGGGTCTTTTTTAATATCAAAAATTTTTTAATATCAAAATTCTCTTCATATGGTATTCATTTATTTGAAATATAACATGTTTATGATACAAAGGCTAAACACCGCGTACGTTCCCTTGTGATTATAATCATCTGAACTCAGGATGCTGATACTTATTTCATGCCAAATTGAAGCTCTAATTAATAGTAAAATATATCCTTACTTTCATCTGTTTATTAGATAAAATTCCTGTAAAATTTGGGGTCAAAGGAAGAACATTGTAAGACAGACTGTCAGTGGCAGAAACACTGGGAAACACTGGGTTATAGTCCTTAAGGATGGAGTCTGGCCTTGAGAAAGTCCCTAAAATTGTATAGAATTGAGGGAAGTAAAGGAGAGCTCCTCATGTTTCCTTTAAGCTTTGCCTGTGAGAATAGAGTGATAAACTCTATTAATCACTCTATTAATAGAGTGATAAGGGACTACCTCTAGCAAGGAAACCGGGGGAGTGAGACACTTGGCGGCCAGGGTGAGGGCCCCATGAGGATACATTCAGGACAGTGGGGCTCATGGCTCTGACACCTGGAACAGGAGGGGGTAAAAAGATAGGGGGAATGGCAAATAGGGAGAAACAGGCAGTAACACCTTTCCCATACCCACATAAAATCAGTTCTAAACATGTTTAAATCTTCACAAGCTTGACTATGTTTCTGTTTTGTTCTAAAATGTTAGTGATTTCAGACAAACAAGTCTCTGGAAGAGCACTGGAATCATGTAAATGCCAAAATTGCCCTATCAGGGTCACAAGGTTAGAATAAGAAGAATGAAATCCAGAATTATTACAAAACTCCTCAATAGTGAAGTTGAAAATCTTAGAATACAAGTGTGTGGAGGCTTTATGCAGCTTTCCAAGCACTACCTGAATGCCAGCTTTTCTTCTTATGCTAATTTTTATTAAATTCATATCATATACATATATATTTATATATAAATTCATTTAATTCATAATACTCCATAGGAAAAAAATAGTTGCTTAATGCTTACTCCACAACAAAGAACCTATCTCATGCATATTCTCCTTCCAAGAGTGACTTCCTTACTTCCCTTTTCTACCTGTAGACATGGGATTCATCTTTAGGTCCAACATGAATCTCGCATAGGGAAGAAGAGTAAACAGAAAAACGTAGCCTCAACTATAAATGTCCTTTCCTCCTAAAAAGTCCCATAAAGTATGTGCAATAAAAACTCGATATTTACAGAACAAATATTGAGACCCTAATATGTGCACAAAACTGCCAGAGCTTTTCTTTTTTTTTTTAAGATTTTATTTATTTATTTGACAGAGAAAGAGAGAGATCACAAGTAGGCAGAGAGGCAGGCAGAGAGAGAGAGGGAAGCAGGCTCCCCACTGAGCAGAGAGCTCGATGAGGGGCTCAATCCCAGGATCCTGAGATCATGACCTGAGCCAAAGGGAGAGGCTTAACCCACTGAGCCACCCAGGCACCCTGCCAGAGCTTTTCTTAAAAAGTCAGATTGCATTTTCCCAAGGTTAAGACTCTGAGAAGTCATAGAGTGATACCTACATTGGGGTCTGGGGCACCCCAATGTTTTTAAACTTGGCTTTGGAACCCTAGGTACCAAATACTAATGACTATCACACGAACACACTTGTCTACCCCAAAGTTTGGGGTTTCTTTAAATTGAGGTATAGTGAAGCGCCTGGGTGGCTCAGTGGGTTAAAGCCTCTGCCTCCGGCTCAGGTCATGATCCCAGGGTCCTGGGATCGAGTCCCGCATCAGGCTTTCTGCTTATTAGGGAGCCTGCTTCCTCCTCTCTCTCTGCCTGCTTCTCTTCCTACTTGTGATCTCTGTCTGTCAAATAAATAAATAAAATCTTTAAAAAATAATAAAATAAATAAAATAAATTGAAGTATAGTTAACACACAATGTTACAGTAGTTTCAAGAGCACAACATTAGTGACTCTACAACTCTATACCTTAATGTTTTTTAGCTTGATTGATTTTGGAACTTTACCATCTGTGGTAAATTTTATATATATATGTGTGTGTGTATGTGTATTTTATTTTACATATATATTTACATATATGTATATATACATACATTTTGTACATTTTATATAAATTTTCTATATATAAAATATATAGTATGATGTATATACATATAGATTTTATAAATTTCATATATACATACATATATGTAAATATATAGTCTATTTATTTTATTTATAATAATTATAACATATAAGTTTATATATATATTATAAACCCTCTATCACCAAACTCCAAGCCACACTAGAAAGTGCTTAATGCAAAGGCCCTCTTTAAGCCTGAGGTCAATAACCAGATCTTAACCACAGTTATAGTTAGTAGCTAGCAAAGGCTAGACACACAGTAGGAACACAATGAATGTTACTGCAGTAAAAGGAGAGCAACATAGAAAATAACTAGCACTTACTGTGGGGCTATTTTATGTCAAGCACTTAGCTGGAAGTATCACATTGAATTCTTACAGCAAGTCAGTAAAATAAATGTTACTATCCCCATTTTATAGAAGAGAAAACAGACTCGAGGATTAATTAATTTGTCCAAAGCTCACACACTAATAACAACAATTCTTGTTGGAGTCAGGATATTTCTGTTTTAAAATATTGGCATTCTCAGGGCACCTGGGTGGCTCAGTTGATTAAGCGGCTGCCTTCCACTCAAGTCATGATCCCAGGGTTCTGGGATCAAGCCCTGTGTCAGGCTCCCTGCTCCACGGGGAGCCTGCTTCTCCCTCTCCCTCTGCCTGCCACTCCCTTTGCTTGGGCTCTCTCTGTCAAATAAATAAATAAAATCTATTTAAAGTTTTTTAAATATTGGAGTTCTCAAATATTTCATTTGAAAAAATGTTGCTTTGAAAACCCAAGTCTATAAAGGAAATAATCTGACAAAAAAAAAAAAAAGAAAAAAACACTGAAATATTACTAAACTGGTTTCTGATGACAAAGGGTCTTTTTAACTTTGATTAAAAATTAAAGTCTCCATCTAGTAAAATATCCCATGTAGCCATACCAAGAATTTTGAAAAATAAATCCATCTGACATTCGTTCTTTTAAAATTGCTTTAGGGTTTGAAATAAATGGATTATACTTATCAAATATATATATCATCTGGAAGTAAAACATAAAATGAAGAAAAGAACTTTCATTTAGTGTGTGATGTTTACCAGCTGCTCCAGACCTAAAGAGAAGCATTTAATTGAATGTCTAAAAATATCATTTTACAACACTTCAAGTCCAGTTTTATAGTCATGGCAACCAAGGTATACTTTCTTACTTTAAATTTTAAAAGTGTCCCCAAGTGGATGAAAACAAGTTTTAACCTTGCAAGTTTCATCTGAAGATGCCATTGCAGGAAAGACAAAGGGTGCTTCCTTTAATGGCTAAAGAGTATTTCTTAAAAGAACTAGTGAACAAAAAGATGGCTGTATTTTTCAGGTTGTGTGAGGTCTAGCACCTGCTGCTATCCAACCAGAATTTCATGCACTCATCCAATAAACTGGTGAGCACAAGATATCAAGCACTGTTCTGGGCTCTAGGAGCAAGTTATAAATAAATGAACAGTATCGTTTCTGATGGTGGAATAATCTCTAAAAATATATAACATAAAACAGGTAGACGTGATAACAGCATGTAAGGGTAGGTGATGTGTGGAGGTAGCTACAAAAAGGAGCTCCAGAAGAGCTCCCCAAACAAAGGGCCTTAGCAGTAAGTAAGACTGTCGTCATATTCAAGGACAGTAATAAGGCCTGCGGGGTAGAATGATCAGAATGAAGCAGTAGTATCAGAAGGATGAGGAAACCATTCGGATTTATTCTCTGTACATTTGGAAGCTACAGAGGGCTCTAAACAGGGGAATGGAGCACTGGGATTGTGTTCTATGGTCACTCTAGACAGTTGGGGGGCATGGAGGTGGGCAGGTAGGTTGCATCATAGCTTAAGATAAACTGTTTGCATGGGGATAGCTGAGAATACAGAGAAAAGTAATGAGCCCAAGGACACACTTTGGAAATGAATGAGAGAAGACTGGCTGGTATATTGAAAAGCATACGGTGAAAAAGAGGGAAGCAAAAGTGATTCCTAGGTTTTTTACCTTAACAGCCCAAGGCAACATCAGTCCATTTCCTGCAATGGGAACTATATCCTAAATGTGTTTGACCACAGAACCCTCTCTTCTGCTGTGCTTCCTAACAAGTCATAAAACATCAGTGTCTGGAAAGCACAGAATGGGAATGCTGCTACAGGTCTACCTAGGTATCACTTCTTCCTCTCCTCTAACTCATCCCCATTCTTTTTTGGGGGACTGAATCAGTTGGTACAGGGAATTTAAATGAGTATTTGTTCAAATATAAACAAGTCTCAAATCTGATAATATTTTAATGTGACTATTTTCACTATGACTACAATTTCAAGTCTTACTGACTAATTAATCCATTACTAAATAATAATGACTTTTTTATTGTTTTTGTGTTTGTTTGGTTTTTCTTTTTGTATTTAGAACAAATTCTACTAGACTATATAATTAAATGACTATCTGAAGTGGGGCACCTGGGTGGCTCAGTCAGTTAAGCAGCTGCCTTCAGCTCGGGTCATGATCCCAGGGTCCTGGGATTGAGCCCCGTGTCTGGCTCCCTGCTCAGCAGGGAATCTGATCCTCTCCCCTCCCTCTCTTTCTCAAATAAATAAAATCTTTAAAAAACCAAAAAGACTATCTAAAGTCATTTGAAAGAATTATTCTCTCACTGTGGCTATGCCAGAATTTTTTTATTGAGGTGTAACTGACTTATTATTTTCAGATGTACAACATAATGATTCAATATTTGTATATAGTATAAAATGATCACAATAAGTCTAATTAATATTCATCACCACACATAGTTACAAATTTTTTTTCTTTTTCTCTTGTGATGAAGACCTGTAAAATGTACTCTCCTAGCAACTTTCAAATACCCAACAGCAGTATTACTAGAGTCACTATGCTTTATATTACATTCTTATGACTAATTTATCTTATAACTGGAAGTTTGTATCTTTCAACCCCCTTCACTCATTTCACACATCCCCTTTCCCTCCACAAATTTGTTCACTGTGCCTACGAACTTGGTTTTTGAGTTTTGTTCTTGTTGTTCTAGATTCCACATTATAAGTGGAATCATATAGTATTTGTCTTTTTCTGTCTGACTGATTTCAGTTGGCATTATGCCCACATAAATGTCCAAGGTCTTCTACGTTGTCTCAAATGCCAAGATGTAATTACTTTTTATGGATAAAGTATGTTCCATTTTATGTATATACCACATTTTCTTTTTTTTTTACTTAATATATAATGTATTCTTTGCCCCAGGGCTATGGGTCTGTGAATCATCATGCTTACACATTTCACAGCATTCACCATGGTACATACCCTCCCCAATGTCCATAACCCAGCTACCCTATCCCTACCCCCTCACTCCCCAGAAACCTTCAGTTTGTTTTGTGAGATTAAGAGTCTCTTATGGTTTGTCTCCCTCTCAATCCCATCTTGTTTCATTTTTTCTTCCCTACGCCCCACAACCCCCGCCCTGCCTCTCAAATTCCTCATATCAGGGAGATCATATTATAATTGTCTTTCTCTGATTGACTTATTTCGCTTAGCATAATACCCTCTAGTTCTCTCCATGTCGTTGCAAATGGCAAGATTTCATGTCTTTTGATGGCTGCGTAGTATTCCATTGTGTGTGTGTGTGTGTGTGTGTGTGTGTATACCACATCTTCTTTGTCCATTCATTTGTTGATGGACATCTAGGTTCTTCCATACTCTGGCTATTGTGGACATTGCTGCTATAAACACTCGGGTGTACGTGCCCCTTCGGATCACTACATTTGTATCTTTAGGGTAAATACCCAGTAGTGCGATTGCTGGGTCATAGGGAAGCTCTATTTTCAACTTTTTGAGAAACCTCCATACTGTTTTCCAGAGTGGCTACACCAGCTTGCATTCCCACCAACAGTGTAGGAGGGTTCCCCTTTCTCCACATCCTCACCAACATCTGTCATTTCCTGACTTGTTAATTTTAGCCATTCTGACTATATACCACATTTTCTTTATTCACTTATCCACCAAAGGATATTTAGGTTGTTTCCAAGTCTTGGATATTGCAATAACTCTACAATGAACATCACGGTGCATATATTTTTTTGAATTAGTGTTGGTTTCTTACACAGAAGTGGAACTACTAGATCATATGGTAGTTCTGTTTTTAATTTTTTGAGGAAACTCCAGACTGTTTTCCATGCTGACCACACTAATTTACATTCCCACCAACAGTGCACAGTGGTTTCCATTTCTTCACATCACCTCCAGTATTTGTCATCTCTTGTCCTTTTTTCACAACCATTCTAACAGGTGTGAGGTAGTATCTCACTGTAGTTTCAATTTGCTTTTCCCTGCTTATTAGTGACATTGAGCATCTTTACATGTCCCTATTGGTCATCTCTATGGCCATCTCTTCTTTGGAAAAATATTCAGAATTTCTATCGATTTTTTTAAACAGATGTTGGTTTTTTGGCTGTTGAGTTGTATGAATTCTTTATATATTTTGGATATGGACTCCTTATCAGATAAATAACTTGCAAATATTTTCTCCCAGTCAGTAGGCTGCCTTTTCATTTTGTTGATGCTATAACTACACCTTATATTCCATGTGCTATGCTAAGAGCTTCACATAGATTAGAGCTTTTAATCAGCATTTCAGTCATGGGAAGTAGGTCTCATCATTTTAATTTTATAGAGGGGGGGAGCATCCAGAAGTCACACAAGCAGGAAGGGAAAAATATCTATCTGTATTTAATTATGGGTTTGTTTTTCCCCAAAATTTGGCTTCCAGAGCACCAGAGTTCCAAGGAGACGTCATCAAACAAATAGCAAAGGTAGGTAAGAAAATAAAAAGCCCAACAATAATTTTATCTAGCCCATCAAGAGTTAATGATTAATTGTTTCAAATCTCTTTTTCCTCTAAATTTAGTCTAACTAATGAAAACATCTAAAGATGCTGAGAAAAATCCACCAAGTAAGTGAGATCTTTTTTGTTTCAAGTTGTAAGTTCTCTAGCCCGGGGTTGATTTTATTTAAAGCTTACCAAAAAAAAGTGTGAAACACTAAAACAAAACACTGTTGAAGGAGGAGGGTAATGAGAGAAATAGCTGCTTGGGACAGTGGCCAGAGGTCACACAGCAAAAGAAACTTCCAGAACTTAATACAAATATGAACCAACTTGTTTTGGGGAGGCCCTCCCCCAAAGCAGGCCACTCCTTTATTTATTTGTTTGTTTACGTTTTTATTTAAATTCCAGTTAGTTAACATACAGTGTAATATAAGTTTAGCATGTACAATTCAGTGATTCAACACTTCCATCCAACACCAGGTGCGTGTTCTGGTATTTAGAGCAGTCCTTAATCCTCATCACCTGTTTGACCCATCCCCTACCCATCTCCCCTCTGGGAGCCATCAGATTGTTCTCTATAGTTACAAGTCTGTTTCTTGGTTTGCCTCTTTCTTCTTTACCCTCTGCTCATTTGCTTTATTTCTTAAATTCCACATATGAGTGAAATCATATGGTATTTATCCTTCTCTGACTGACTTATTTTGCTCAGCATAATGCCCTCTAGTTCCATCCATGTCATTGCAAATGGTAAGATTTCATTTTTCTTTCTTTGATAATGAGAGAAAGAGTGTGCATGAAAGTGGGGGTTGGGGGAGGGGCACATCAGGGGAGAGAGAGAGCATTTTTTTTTTCTCTTTTTTATTTTTAAAGATTTTATTTATTTATTTGAGAGAGAGAGAGAGTGGGCATGCATGCGCGCACAAGGTGGGTGGGGGCACAGAGAGAGGGAGAAGCAGACTCCCTGCTAAACACCCCTCCTCGATGCAGGGCTCAATCCCAGGGCCCTTGGATCATAACCTGAGCTGAAGGCAGATGCTTAACCCACTTAGCCACCCAGGTGCCCTGAGAGAATGCATCTTAAACAGGCTCCATGCCCAGGATGGAGCCCAATGTGGGGTTCCATCTCACAACCCTGAGATCATGACCTGAGCCAAAAATCAAGAGTCAGACCCTAAAGGACTGAGCCATCCATGTGCCCCTCATTCTTTTCAAGCCTGAGTACTACTCCTTTAAGTAGCCACGCTCTCTCTCAGGTCATACAGCAGGATAAACAGTGGACAAAGACACCCTTCCACTAGAAATCCATCTTCTGACAGTTCTTGGTCATCCTCTGCACTCCAGAGGATCTTAGATATTGACAATTTCAATAGGTCTGTCTATCCCAACAGTGTTTGCTGTGGAGGGGAGAGATGGCATGGCACAGAATTACCAAGGACCTGGTACTTCCTCATGGGTGGGGGAATTTTGTGTGAAGAATAAATGGTGGGGAAAAAAAGCTCTACCACAAATCTAAATTAAAAGTCACATCAGGGTCTCCTGGGTGGCTCAGTGGGTTAAGCCACTGCCTTCGGCTCAGGTCATGATCCCAAGGTCCTAGGATCTAGTCCCGCATCGGGCTCTCTGCTCAGCAGGGAGACTGCTTCCCTCTCTGTCTCTGCCTGCCTCTCTGTCTACTTGTGATCTCTCTCTGTCAAATAAATAAATAAAATCTTTAAAAAAAAAAAGTGAAAAAAAAAAGTCACATCAGCATCTATTGGAGCTTCAACCACATCTTTAGGATAAAGAGAAGGGGAAATAAAAGGCATAAAAAGGACACCAGTTTTTGTTTCTTTTTTGTTCTACAAAACGTTTTTGCCTTAGCAACTAAAACAACTAACACTGAAGATAGGTAAAAATTAGTTTGTTTTTTTTTAGTTGATTAAAAAGTATTATAAAAAAAATTTCTTAACTTTGGATATCTTTGTGAACCAGGTTGCTAGAAAGGCTGTCCTAATCTTTTTGAGGGAATCTTCATTAGATTAATTCAAATAAACTGATATTTATTCTGTGATTATACTCTGTGCCACACATTGAGAGATACACAGGATATAATGATCTCAGTCTCTCTTTCTCCCCCTTCTCGTTCTCACTCTCTCTCTCTGTGCATGTGTGTGTGTTTGTATTTGTGTATGTGTATATATGTTCATAAAATCTTGCCTAACTTTCCTCTATTTCTGACTCATTCTCTAAGGTTACTCTGAAATCAAATTGTTCTCTCCCAGGTCCTCAAGCCACCTACTTATCATGATCTAATTTGCACACTTAATGAGATGTTCTCCAGTCTACCATCCAAATCGAACTATGAAATAGGATGGAGACAGTGTGACCTTATGCAATGCCACATGCCATGCTGGAGGAATTCAACTTATAGCTACAGGGCTCTGATTTCCAACAAATAGTTGTTGAAATTCAAACTGTACCTATTCTTAGGGAAACACAACAGAAACCATGTAATGTAGACCCACGTCTCCCTGAGTGTCTACTGAGACAAATCTGCTCATAAGTCCCCTGAGAACTGAGAGTGGGTCAGAGGCTCAGCTGGCTCCTGGGTCACCTAACCTGAGGGGAGCTACACAAAAGACTCAAGAGACTCAAGAGAGACTCGTGCTGAGAGGGAGAAAGAAAGAGGCACAATTAGAAAAACAGAGCAGGCACACATTTACAGCTCTGAGCATTGAAAGAGGTACAGGCCTGTAGACTGGACAAATGGCTGATGGAGGTCAGCCAGCAATTTGCCTTCTGAGCCTTTTATACTTCAAGCCTTGATCACCTGCTTTGAGTTTGTATTGTCCAGATATGCAAATTAGTACTTGTCTATTAACCAAGGACATTAACGAAATTACTCCTTCTGGAAATCTTAATTTTAATTAAAATTAGACCCACAGCCTCACAGGTCTCCAGTGCATTTCTTTAAGCTATGGATGTGGTTTTCTTTCTTTCTTTTAAGATTTTATTTATTTATTTGAGAGAGAGTGAGGGCAGAGAGAGAGAGCACACCAGCTGGGGGGGAGGGGCAGAGGGAGAAGCAAACTGCCCGCTGAGCAGAGTGCCGGATGTGGGTCTCCATGTGGGATTCGATCTCAGGAGCCCAGATCACAAGCTGAGCCAAAGGCAGATCCTTAACCCACTGAGCCACCCAGGTGCCCCTGGATGTGGCTTTCTACCAGATGCTAACCCAGGGCCTTGGTAAAGCCTAGAGAAGTGTCATGTTGTTCTGAAGCACTTTTGCTTCATTTGGTCTTACATTTTCTTTCATAAACCTAAGATGATCAGGTGTATGTCCTGGCTTTTAGCAAAAAAGTTTTGGGATTATATAAAAAATTACTCAAAATTAAAGAAGGTATTAGAAATGCTATACTAAATCCTTAGTAGGGACAAAATGCTCCAAAAATACTTACGTCGTAGAAGTTTTTGATGACACTAATGTAATAAAAGAAAAAAGGACATCCATCCCTCTGCAATGTGAAAAAGATAAGGGATATTTTTACCAAAATTAGCAGCAATTGTGTTTGCTAACCATTCTTAAAAGAGTGTTTGCTCTGCCCTGAGCATAGAGCTTTGTGAAGGTGTACCTAGTCTCCCCTGCTTTCCCAATGAAACTTTGAAGGCCATATTACTCTCCCAACTCATAGAGGAGGAAAAATAAAGCTTAGGAGTGGTAAGCAAATCACTCACAGTGACATAACTTGAGTAACAGAGCAGAGATCAATGCTGCCTCACTCCAAGACACATGTGAACCACAAGAAAACCCACAACAGGTGATCAAACTGCCATAAGCTTGAGGTTGAGTGTACCTGGTCTAAAAAAATGTGAAACAGCTACCTCCTTTCCAGAGACCACTTCAGAATATATTCCCAGAGGTGCATTTCCAACCCCAGGTTATACCAGAGCAATAGTCAGCCTGGCCCTGGACTGACCACTTTGGCTCCAGAGGATGTTTGTTTATGGAATGTCACTGTGGCATTATTAACTTAGCTCATGTGCTAATAAGCTGCCGCTTGGAAAAAGCAATTGTGTTTATTACTGGAACATGCTGTGAAGCGGAGGACGTGGGTCAATCTTTCACACAGCTCTCCTTCAGGAAGATAGAGAGCAAAAAAATTTCCCAGTTTTCGAAACCAGGAAAAACATCTACCTTTCTTGAGGAGCAGATATGTTTCTGTGGCTTCTATGAGCCTTGTGACTGATCATCTTTCCCTGTTTGCTTTGACAGCTGGGAAGCTGAAGAGCAGCTGACTTCAAAGACCTGCAACACAATGTATGAATAATTATCCAGGAGTAATTCTATCATCCTGACCTTTTCTACCCGCCCCCCCTTTTCCTGATAACTTTACATTTGTTTCCCATGGTATTATACTGCAGATGTTTATGCACTGAGGTTCAGAGCCTATCTGGAATAGAGACACTCAGACATTTATCTATTTCCCCGGGTGACACAATCTCTGCACTTGCACCTGGAACAGAAAAATGGCCCCCATTAGACTGAGAGCTCCTCAAGGACAGGAAAGACCTCTTAGTCACCTCTGTCTCCTCAGTACAAACCCTCCGCTCTGCATCCTGTCAGCACTTATTTAACACTCAATGAACTGAATTTTGAAATATCCCCAGGGGATCTCCGGGAAGGTCTGAAAAACCGTTAAGAACTTTGAATGACTGTCTCAGCACTTTCATCCCAATTAGATGAAGGATCTTTTTGCTTACACTCTGGCTCTTAACATAAGCAAAAGGAGAGAAGATTCTGCTACACTAGAGTCCCTGTCTGAAAATGCCAGTGCTCCTAACAGAGTGCTCGCAACATAGTCCTTCTAACACAGTGCCTTTGACCCACCACCCCTATGTGGAGCAAATGGAGCACTGCCTGGGGCTACACACTAAGATGCTGGGCTCAGACAGATGGGTTCAAATCCTGTCTGTGCCACTAAACAGCCTTGCCACCTTACTTCTCCTAAGTAAGCAAGTTATCTAACCCCTCTCAGCCTCCATTTGTTTAAATGGTAAGCAATCATAATACTTACCCATGGGATTACTGTAAGGATTCGACACAACGAGCTCTGTGCACTTAGCCCAAAGCCAGGCATGGTGTGAGTACTCAGTCAAGAGAGTCTGTCTTACCCATTTTCTTCTATTATTCCAAATGATATCTACCCTTAAGAAAGCAAATATCTACCCTTAAGAAAGTGACCTCTGGGTAGCACACTTGTAACCCAAACACCCCGGATTTCAATCCCTAACAGCATCTCAGACTTGCTCAGTCCACCCTCCTTCCCCAAACCCAGGGCCAAGTAAGCGTTCACCCTCCTTACTGCTGTGGAGAATTGCAGTGGGGACAGATAGGGGGGAGCAGGGCTCATTAATAGATAGCTTTGAAATCCGCTTAACATACTAGGAATAGCTGGAAAATGACAGGGCTTCTTGACTATTTCAAAAAGATGTTGAGAAATGGGATTTGAATTTAAAGCAAGCATTATTAACAAGATTGAAATATTTGGGAAGCTTGTGGCTGATTTCTGAGAATTAGATTTAGAAAAACAAACACTCTTCTAAGTGAAGCATGGACTGAATTTCTGAGTTAGAGATAATTCTTTGCTCTGAAAGATAAAGCTCTTCAAAGTAATGACAATATAAAAGTATGTTTGCATTTAATTTAGTGTTTATGGAAAATATTGTATACTTACCTTCGTAGAACTCAAGCTCACAGGCCTACTGAGTTGGTGATTAGGATAATCTCCCGCTGAAACCCTGTCCTCAAGTCACCACAAATCCATCTGGGTCCTTTGTATGCTCCATCTGTATGAAGGGGAAAGAGAATGATATTAGTATCGTGTCCACAGAAAGACCAACTTTGCATTTAGAGGCAGGAAGAAGGAGCCAGTGAATGCACAACTACCCAGTAGGCTAAGCCTCATGGGTCTAGAAATGTGCATCCCTGGGAACTCTGATTTCAAGGTCATGGGCACCATTTTGGGGTGTGTCTTGCAGCTACCCAAACTGGGATACAAAGAACTCTTGTTCAGACACTTCAGGTCAATCTCATTTTAAAGGGCCAAGTTGAGTGTCCTATCTATCCCCCAACCCCATAGCTCCAAAGACCTATCCTCTGGGATCAATACCAACAGTTATTGTTTTCCACCCTATCACTGTAAGGGAGCAACCAAATGAGTACACCAGCTGCACCACACCCTGTCCCGTGAGGAAACACAACATGGAACAGGAGAGCATTTCACTGAGCTGGCAGGGCGCCTCCTCCAATGAGTTTGTCGGTACTAACACGTGGCTTATGTTTGAGAATTTGCTCTTGTGTTTTCATATACTACACAGTGGTTAAGAGCACATGTCTGGAGTCTGACTGCATGGGTTGGAATCACTGTGGCCCTGGGCAAGTCACTTTCTTCAACCCCAGTTTTTCTCTCTGTAGAAAGACAGTAAGAATAGGAACTATTTCAGAGAGCTGTTACGATGATAAAATGAAGGAGTATGTGTTAGTTTGCTTAGGCTGCCGTAACAGAAATACCAGAGACTGGCTGCTTTAAACAATAGAAGTTGATTTTCTCACGGTTCTAGAGGCAGGAAAGTCTGAGATCGAAGTTCTGGCAGGATCTGCTTTCTAGTGAGGATCCTCTTCCTGGCTTACAGACCACCACCTTTTCACTATCTTCCCACATCTCTCTCCCCTCTTCTTCTTGTAAAGCTCCTAATACCATCACGAGGGCCCCACACTCATGGCCTCATCTCACCCTAATTACCTCCCAAAGATCCCATCTGCATAGAGAGTCACACCGCAGGTTATACATTTTGAGGGAATGCAAGTCCCTCCATAACAGACTGTATGAAGACTTTTATATCAGGGCCTAAAATGCACGAGGCGGTCAATACATGTCAACTATTATTACTCTTGTGCCAGGCACTTCACGTAGAATGGTCTTACTTAGAAATCACAGTAGGACAGACACAGGTACATCCTCTTCATCTGAGGAGCTCAGGGAATTACCTACCTTGACCACCTCTAGTTTTTCCAATTTTTAGGTGGGAGGAAAAATCCAGTTTCTATTACTCTTTCCTGTCTAGGAGCACATTTTCGTAAGAGAGAAAGTGGTTTCTTACTTTTTATTTTCACTTTATCATCACAAATTCAAGTTATATAAAATGCTTTTCTCTTAAAGAAAATGAAAGACTGAATTAAACTGAGAAATAGGACACTCAGAAGATTAACTCAATTTTTATTTTCATCAATCAGAACTCTACTTACATTTAAAAACCATCTTTTATTTGCAGTTTTCATTTTTGGGGTTATCCTTATTTTCATTAATTTCAATCACCATGGGATATGTTTCACATTATAAAATATTTCTGCTGTTTATACCATATTTTTAATATGTTCTCATAGAACTTTCAAATGGGAGAGAGTCTTAGCCATCCATCCACCTGTTGAAATCTCTTCTCTTTCTACATGGCAGGTAGGCTTAGCAAGGTTTTGGGGGCAATACAACGTTACCCACATGCAGAGTAAAAACCAAAATTCATGTCTCCTTTCATTAAAGTGCTGATTTACTAAACAGTCAACTAGGGAGCTCAAACCAGTGCCAGGTACCACTCTAGACATTTTCTGACCACTATCTTCTTCCCTACTCTAGTGGTGCTCATGGTCTAATAGTTGTGACAGTTACTTAACATAATTAGAACATAATGTGGGAAATGCAACAGTGAAGGTGTGCACAGGGTGTGATAGGAATAGGAGGGAGGGGATTTTGTCATTGCTACTGTTATCAAAACCATGACTGTATTTTCCCCCTTAATATCAGACACCAAATATTCTTTTAACTTTTTATTAAAGTGTTCCACACATGCAGAAAAGCACATAAATCATTTTCATAAAATGAGCACAGCCGTGTAATCAGCACCAAATTAAGAAGCAGAAAATGTCCAGCATCTGAGAAACCCCCTCCCAGTCATACTACCCCTTGAGGATAACTCTACTAGTGATCGATTGTGCCTGGGAAAGTGGGGTACATGCTCCCATAGAGCGGTAACTCAGAGTCATTCCCAGTTCACTGCTCTGAATGCACCAATGTCCCTATCCTTCAGGCCATCTAAAATCTTCCCAAATTCACAGATTTCAGAGAAACCTCTTCTATGTGATTAAACATAGGATATTCCCACACTACAGAAAGTATATATGCATTCGTATCATTTGTATGACTCATGTTTAAAAGATTTTTTTTTAAAGATTTTATTTATTTGACAGAGAGCGATCACAAGTAGAGAGAGGAGGAAGCAGGCTCCCTGCCTAGCAGAGAGCCCGATGCGGGACTCAATCCCAGGACCTGAGATCATGACCTGAGCTGAAGGCAGAGGCTTAACACACTGAGCCACCCAGGCAGCCCTAAAAGATATTTTAAATACCATCAGGGAACTTTCACTTTAGACCTTTCCCTGAGGCACTTAAAACACTTTTAGAATCATTCCACAGACTATTCTCTGAACAACACCAAATGCAAGTCTGAAAGTTGGCAGACACAGAAGACACTACCTATCAGGCAGGGAGAGTTTAACCTCATTGGAGGATAAACTCTTCAATCCTCCCTTCGTCTTTCAGCGTCAGTATGATTCATCAATGAGGAAAACGGAAACATATGTTCATTTTTTTTCCTGTCCTAAACAAAGTAAAATGTGAACTCTACCAAGAGTGTACAATGGGAAAGTGTGGATGTTCCTTGGGAAAAATAACTATGACAGAAAACAAATCGTAAGACATGTGCTGTTGGAGTTCTGACAGGGGTTTTCACTTTTCCCTGGTTTATCATCTTTATGATGTCATGCTGGTTTTTCCAAGTTCTTGAAACAGCTTTTGTCCTTTGGGTTTGGTCTGGGTACACAAGTGGTAAAAAGGAAAGGGAAATAGAAGGTATGTCTAATCATGTCAAAATGCTTATGCCCCGAAACACCTGGAACAGGTAAATTTCTCCTCTAATACATATACTGCAAGTTTGCCGTGAACACAAATCCTGAGTAATTATTAAATTCATTTTTAATGTAGGTAAATTTTCTTTTAAATTTCCAACAGAAAATGAACATATGAAATGCTAACAGGGATGAAAAGTACAACAGATGAAATGTTGCTTAGGAAGATTCAATTTCCTGCTTGTCCCCTGGTTCTACTTCACAGAACTAAATTTGCCTTCCATTCCCTCATTAGACATTTTTTCATTAAAAAGAATTTGTAACACTTCACAAATTTTATAATCCCATAACCCAAACAATTAGCTAACAAGTCATCACAACCAGATGTTACTGTATCAAAACTATATGGAAAATGTTAGTCATTGTCTAATTTTATATCACTGTAAAGACCCTAATGAGTGACACTGTTTTGATTGAGGATACTTTGTGGGTCTGATAGACTTCTGAATCTACTAAAGTCCTATAGGTAGTTCTAGCTTTGCAAAGTATCTGCATTAATCAAAAGTTGACTGTACAAGTTTTGATATCACTGCATTCAGGGTTATCTCAGGGAAACAATCTGTGATGCCTCAAACTCTAGAACATTGCTCTTCCACATCCAAATGATGCATCTATTTTCTTCCAGATGTTCTGGCTCAGGAAAGAAGCTTTGGCAATTCCTCAAGTTATAATCCACACCAAACTTATGCCTCCAGAACATACCACTTGATAAAAATAAGCTTATGAACTAGAAATTGTTTGTTTGTTTTTTAAGTAGGCTCCATACGTAGGGTGGAGCCCAACACAGGGCTTGAACTCATGATCCTGAGATCAAGACCTGAGCTGAGATCAAGAGTCGGACACTTAACTGATTGAGCCATACAGGCACTCCTGAACTAGAGCTATTTGAAAGAGGATGAAATAGATATTAACAGAGCACTGTACATCTATAGTTATGGCCTCACCATCTCCTACCCACCACCTGGCCCAGTCGAACAGTTTGACCCAATTTCCCATCACCAAATATTATCCCCTCCTGATCATGAAATCAATGGCTCCAAGTTACAATTTGATGCATCTGATACTTCTTCCTTGGCATTATTCCAACATTTTAGCTCTAGGTTAACTCCACTAAGCTTAAGGTCCAGGCCTCCTGAGGTCATGGCAGAGAGATCCCTGCAGAGTGACCCTGCTGGGTGGCTGCTTTCCCTCGTAGCCTTCCTTCTTAGTCTTTTCTACCAGGGAAGTGTCTTCCAAAATCCTTTTTCACTGCACTTCCAGAATTTCAAAAGTCTTGCTGTGTGCATGATGGTGAAAAATCTACCTTTGAATTAATCCCCCAAGTGGGAGCCCATAATTTGAAAATGGAGACATTCAATCAGATTGCTCCATCATTCCCAGCAATTTTGTGAATTAGTACAACAGGTACCTTAACACATACATACACTTGGCAGGCAGAATTGAGAAATAATTCTGCAAGAAGTGGTTTAAAATTAATGGCTAATCATTAAAAAAAAAATCTTGCCATTTGCAATGATGTGGATGGAACTAGAGGGTATTATGCTAAGAGAAAAAGTCAATCTGAGAAAGAAAATTATCATATGATCTCACTGATATGAGGAATTTGAGAAACAAGACAGGATCACAGGGGAAGGGAGGGAAAAATGAAACAAGATGAAACCAGAGAGGGAGACAAACCAAAAGAGACCGTGGTCTCAGGAAAAAAAAACTGAGGGTTGCTGGAGTGGAAGGGGAGTGGGAGGGATAGGATGGCTGGATTATGAATATTGGGGAGAGTGTGTACTATGGTGAGTGCTGTGAATTATGTAAGACTGATGAATCACAGACCTGTACCCCTGAAACAATACATATGTTAATTTAAAAAATTAATGGCTAATAAAGTGACTAATTGCACACCGAGGACCTATTCATAGAGCAAAGTCATATGTAGAATATTCAGTCTTTAGCTCTCTTAAAATAAAGATCAACTGGTCTGTTATATGAGAGCTTTGGTAGGCACAATTTTAAAATGGGCTGATTAGAGCTGAAGACTCTACTTTTCAGGCTTTGCCAAATATGTGTGTTTGTGTGTATGTGCCCGTGTGTGCGCGCGCACGCGCGTGTGTGTGTGTGTGTGTGTGTGTGTGTGTGTAAACACGGCTTCTATGGAGTCCCTCCTGCACAGTTATAATTTTATAGTTCATTTACAAAGTCTCAAATGGGTCAGGATTAGCTCTGTGGAGGTTTGTTTTTCTTTCTGTGAGGTGATTACTCGACTCAACCCACAGTCATACTAAGACTTGGTAATAACATAATGTACCGTGTACTGAGCCATCTGCTCAGAAGTTCCATCCACTTTCTCCTCCTCGGGCCTTATAAATTCTGAGGTAACTGATAAGAAGGGAAAAGGCATGATTCTGGTAGAAACCATTCCTCTCAAATTGTCACTGTCTCTTTCCCTCTTTTCCTCTAGATGTCATCAATGCAAAGGGCACTTCCCATGTGGGTAGGACCTGGGCTGCAATTGCTTCACCTTCCTCTGTGGACTCACACCTCACACTCACTCTTCCCCACTTGAGAGGTCACCGCAGTAGTAAATCTGGGACTGCAGAGAACATGATGAGGAGAGCAAACTGCCCACAATTTCCTATGCTCTTTTGCCACTTGGTCCCATTCAGCTTTCCCTCTTGCCTTCAGGGACATGGAAGTCACATCAAAACCAGCCAGAGATCTGATTAAAAATGCATATTCTCTGTGCTGGTGCAGACCTAAGAATCAGAAACAGTAGGGAGGTGACCAGGAATCACCATTTTTAACAAGTACCTTTGTCACTCTTAGCACACTGACCTTTTACAACCTCCAGCCTGTGTACCACCTAGCGGAGCAGTAAAAACAAAGTCATAATCCGGGTCTCACTTTTGACCATCCATAGTCCAAAGAATTGGGTTCTCCAGGTATCCCTGGCACTGTGGAGCAAATCAGAGTCGTAGCTGAAGGCATGGCACAAGGGGTGCCCCACACTCGGGAGAGAAGGCAGGAAAGTGCAACTTCCTTTCACCCTATGTAACACACACCCCAAAAGAGTACCCCCACAACCCCAGTTTCAATACTTGTCTCTATTTTTCCTCTGCCTGATTTGGCCCTATCTGGCTCCCATTCTGCCTCACTCAGAAAATCCACTTTTCTATGTTTCTTGCTCACCCAAGACCGGGCTTGTTTATAATGCTTCATTCTCAAATATGAAGCATCACATTCAATTCTCCTCCTGTCTCTTCCTCTTCTGGCCCCTCTTTAGGGTATGTCTCACATGCCAGCCACTTCAGCAAAGAAGGTCTAACTGGAATTATCTCAAAACTTGCTCTAAATATCCCACTGGGTTTTAGCTCAATAGCAGAGAGAGTACTTTACACGGCTGTCCCTTATGTTAAAGCCCTGGGAAAGGGACTCAGAATCTCTTCTGACCACCCTGTGGTACTATTTATGAAAATAAAGGCTTTCCACAGCACTGTGGCAAACAGACACCACAAGCACTTTATATGATCATTAAGGCTAGCATCTGCCTTAAAACACGATACAAGGTTATAATCTGTGATTGCCATATTCTCTAAGAACATCACCTATACATTGATGATTGCACCAGTAATCCACATTTCAATTTGTACTGTTGAGAAAATATCAAAATTTGCTTCTGTCGGAAGCTATAATGCTTCCGATGTCAATTCAGAATTCATCTGCACTGTGGAGATGCCCTTTCTTCCCTAGGTACAATGTCAAAGCTTATGGATTGCATTTTGTTTATTTAGAAGATTAGCTGCACACAATTTGGAACATTCTGTTCTATTGTGGATGGTTAAATATTCAAGAGATGACTCTGCTAAAAATTGCCCACAAAAGTAGCTATGACACTTCGGTAAATGAGCAGCACATTTCCAATGTGTTAAGATGTTTGAAATACATGGAACAAATGCTGAATTTCATTCTGAACGGGAGGCCACACTCATCTCCCATGATTATTTTTTTGGAAACAGAGCAGAATGAATTGACATATGTTGGGCAAAATGTTATGCAAATTTTGATATTTTCTCGACAGTACAAATTGAAATGTGGATTACTGGTGCAATCATCAATGTACAGGTGATGTTCTTAGAGAATATGGCAATCACAAATTATAACGCATTTAAAATTATTTGTAATTTTTCTTATCATAAAACACAGAGAGCTTGTAAAATAAAAAATAACACAGGCCAAATAAGATTTTTAAAAGATAAAAGGAAAATTAAAACAGCATTTATTAGTATGTGACATTATCCCACCAATGATAACTACAGTTAACATTTAGAAAGGTATCATTACCATCTTTTGTGTAACACTTTAGTATCTTCTTTGAATGTATTTGCAGGCCACTTTCTACCCACTGAACTATTTATGAAGATAAATGGGATCTCCTCTTTCCTCTTTTCACTGTATATAGAAAAGCTGGAGATATTTTATATGCTTACCTGGTAATTGCAAATCTTGGTGAACACCTCCCTTATTGTAATTTTATTCTCTAAAGTTTCTGAGTAGGCAGTGATATCATTTGAACAAGTATTTTTCTTTTCCCTGATTCTTGTCTTTTCTTTTTTAAATTCAATTTGCCAACATATAATACATACTTAGTTTCAGACGTAGTGTTCAATAATTTACGACTTGCATATATTACCCAATGCCCTGATTATTTTCTTATTGAAATCTTGTCAAATGAGAATAGTGGGTATGGGTATCTTTGGGCACACTTGGGATATCTCTGTTGTTGTTGTTGTTTTTACAAATTTCAAAGAAATGATTCCAGAAGTTTTTAATCACGTAGGATGTTAGCTCTTCATTTCCAATAGATAATCTTAATCACTTTCGTGAGATACCCATCTATGTCTACTAAAATATTTTAAAATTGGAACTGATATCTAAAATCTTCAGGTATTTACTAAAATGATCAAATCTGTTTTCTTTTGACTTTTGATAAACCACAAGTAAATTTTCTAATATCAAATCAACCTTGAATTCCCAAAACTATCCTCCATTGCCATAATTTAATCTTTGTAATATAGTGCTTGTATCCTCTTATTAGTGTTTATTGTTATTACTAGGCTGTTTTAATAATTGTAGACTTTTTCTAAAAATACTCATATTATTTTTCTTACTTCAGAAGTGCTACTTTAATATTATAAAATATTAAAATAAAGACATGCAAGAAGAAAAAACCTGGAATGCCCTCATGATCATTTAGTTCTCCCTCTGAAAAATCATCATTGTTAATTCTTTGGATTATTGTGAATTTAGTTAATTTTCTATTGATGAAAGTTTGGATGACTTCAAGTTTTTTGCAATTATAAACAACATTATAATGTATAATCATATATTTATGACATATTGAATACACACACACAAACACATATACTTCTGTATATATGTGGGGATACTTCTATAAAATAGATTCCCAGTTATGGAAAGGCTTTAAATGTTTTATTTTAATAGGTAATAGCTAAACTGCCACTTCTTAATATTGTATCAATATAAGTTGCCACCAACTAGTAATGTGTAAAAGATGGACTGGTTCTCCATACTTCTAACACAATGACATTGCCAATATTGTAATCCTCCAGCTGTCTAATTGTTTAACTTGTATTACTTCATTACCAGGAATGAAGGTCTTTTCATTTGTTTATTAATAACTTGTGTTCCTTATTTATGGAATTATTTCCATGAAATTTGTCCATTTATCTATTGTGGTGTATCTTTTTCTTATTAATTTTTTTGAGAGGGAGAGCGAGCTGGGGTGGGGGTGGGGGCAGACGGAGAGAGAGAATCAAGCAGGCAGCCAGTGTGCAGCCCAACGTGGGGCTTGATCTCAGGACCCTGAGATCATAGCTTGAGCCAAAACCAAGAGTTGGAACCTAAACTGAGTCACCCAGGCACCACTTCTTATTAATTTTTAATATTAGGCATGTAAGGGATAATGGCCTTTGATTGTCAGTAAGTAGTTTAACAATTTAGTCACTTTTCTTTTTATTTTATACTGAATTTTTCAGTGCAAATTTTTTTGCTATATAAGGTGGTATTGTGTAGTATACATAGTTACTCAGAGTGAAACTGGGGTCTAAAATCAAATTGACTGGGTCCACAATTCCAACTTTATCACTTATTTACTCTTACTTAACCTCCCTCTGCCTCAGTTTCCAAACCTATGAAAATGTGTAGTAATAAAATATGCATACCTCATTGGGTTTGGGTATTAAATGAGTAAAAGAACATTTAAAGAGCTCATAACAGTGCCAAGCACTTAGAAAATTTTCCATAAATTTTGTTAACTTTGATTATTGTCCATCATTATCCAAATTTCCTTTATGGGTCTTAGGTTTCATGTCAGTTCACAATTAGGAAGACTTATCCACCCAAATATTATTTAAAAACAGACAACCATGCTTCTTTCTACTGCTTTTATACTTTCTTATTTGGTTGGTTAGGGTTTGGGGGGGGTTGGCTTTTTTTTCTTTCTTGTGTATGCATACATTTAACTCTGTGGTCAATCTAGAATTTATACCAGTGAATGGGGGCTCATTATTTTCCAAATAACTGTAAAATTTCCCCAGCACTATTTTTTTTCTAAATAATCCACTTTATCTCATAGATTTGAAATGCCATGTTCATCATGTAAATTTCCATATATCGTAAAATTTACCTTCAGAGTACCTCAGAATCACATTATCATAACACATTTCACTATTTGCCAAGGCAAATCCTGTTAATATTTCCTCTGGTTTAGAATTTCCTTTTCTTCTCACATGTAGTTTCTTTCAGATAATCATTAGCCAGACTCTCAAATTTCAGAAAAAGTCTGTTGACAATTTGTCATTCCAATGTTTATAGACTGATTTAGGGAGAATTTACATTTTTATCATATTGATTGGCTGGTTCTATCTGAAGTCAGTTTCTTCCAGTTTTTCAAAAACCTTGTTTTTTTTCTAATCATTTCAATCAAGTATAAAATGGCACATTTTTAATGTAAGGATTCTAGATCACTTTTACTCTCCCTCTACTTGTACCATATTACACCTCCTTCTCAGTCTTGTTAATATATCTGATGTTTTCTCTCAATATTATATATAATTTTTAATAATATAATATTAATCTTTAAAAGGTAATTTTATGTTTTATTTTTATAACCAGATTTAAGTTCATAACTACTTTCCAAATATAGAGAGTGGAATTCCTTTAACTGCCTGTCATCAATTTTTTTATGACTTTAGTTTTGTAGCAGCTTTAGGGGTACCTCAAGCTGAATGAGAAGAACAGGGAGTTCCCATGTACCCTGACCCCACACACTCACAGCCTTCCCCACTATCAACATCCCCTACCAGAGAGGTACATTTGTTACAGTCCGTGAACCTACATCAACACATCACCCAAAGTCTATTGTTTATATCAGGGTTCAATTTTCCCATATATTCTACATGTTTTGACAAATATATAATGACATGTTTCTATCATTATAGTGTCATACAGAATAGATTCACTGCCCTAAGAATCCTCTGTACTCTGACTATCCATCCCTCCCTACCTGCACCAAACCCCAACACCCACTGATCTGTTTACCATCTCCATATTTTTGCCTTTTCTAGAGTGTCATATAGTTGAAATCATAGAGTATATAGCCTTTTGGGATTGGATTTTCTTTTTCACTTAGTCATATGCATTTAAAGTTCCTCCATGTCTTTTCATGGCATGGTAGCTCATTTTTTCTTAGTGCTGAAACATATCCCATCCTCTGGATGTACTGCAGTTTGTTTTACATTTTACCTACTAAAGGACATCTTAGTTGCTTTCAAGTTCAGCAATCTAAATAAAGCTTCTACGAATATCTTCTATGAACATGCTTTTGTGTGAACAGAAGTTTTCAACTCCCTTGGGTAAATGCCAAGGAATATGAATACTGGATTATAAGGTAAAGGTATGTTTAGTTTTGTAAGAAATTGCTAAACTACTGGCAATGTCTGAGACTTCCTACGATTTCACTTCCTTGTCAGTGTTTGGTGTTGTCAGTGTTCTGGATTTTAGCCATTCTAATCCATGTTTAGTGTTATCTCACTGTTATTTTCACTTGAAATTCCCTATAACGTGGAGCACCTTTTCATGAGCTTATTTTGTCATCTGTGTATCTTCTCTGGTAAAATATTTAATTCAGTTGTTTGTTTTTTTATTGTTGAATTTCAAGGATTATTTGGATATTTTAGTTAATAGTCCTTTACTAGGTTTTTTTTTGTTTTTTACCAATTTTACCAAGTTTTTTTTGGTTTTTTACCAGTTTTAACAGTTTATGTTTTTGCAAATATTTGCTCCCTGTCTGTAGCTTGTATTCTTCCCTTTCTTAATAGTGTCTTCTGCAAAGCAGAAGTTTTTAATTTTGAGGAAGACCAGTTTGTCAATCATTTCTTTCATAAATCATGCCTTTGGTTTTGAATCTCAAAGTCATCACCACATTCAAGTCATCTATACTTTCTCCTATGTTATCTTCTAAGAGTTCCATAGTTTTGCACTTTACATTCTGGTCTATGGTCCATTTCATTTTTGTGAAGGGTATAAAGTCGGTGTCAAGATTCTTTCTTTTCTTTCCTTTTCTTTTTTTTTTCCCCCTTTTTGGGATATGATGTCCACTTCTTCTAGTATCATTTGCTGAAAATAATATATTTTTCTCCACTGTGTTGCCTTTGCTCCTTTGTCAAATGTCAGTTGGCTGTATTTGCGTGACTCTATACCTGAGCTCTTTATTCTGTTCCATTCATCTATCTATCTATTCTTCTCTTATCAGTTTTTTATTTTATTGCATTTTGTCAAAGATTGTGGTCTAGGGGCACCTAGGTGGCTCAGTGGATTGGGTGTCTGCCTTCAACTTAGGTCATGATCCCAGGGTCCTGGGATTGAGCCCCGAATCTGGCTCCTTGCTCAGCAAGAGGCCTGCTTCTTCCTCTCTTGCTCCCCCAGCTTGTGCATGTTTGCATGCTCTCTCTCTCTCTCTGTGCATGTCAAATGAATGGGTGATATCTTAGGGAAAAAAAAAAAAAAGATTGTGGTCTATAAAATACCATGAATTATATTTGTAGGGACTTGTATTAAAGCCTAGAACATGATCACTTTTTGTAAATATTTTAGATAACCTTTTAAAGGTGTCTTTTCCAATTTGAGGGCTCAGAATTTGACCAGTAAGTCACACTCCATTTTTTTAATTCTTATTTTCTTCTCTAGGTGACTTATCATTAGAGATTTACTAAAAATTTCCATTATTGTCATAGAAGTATCATTTTATTTTTGTGATTCTTTGCATTTTTAATTTACATAATTTAGAAATATGTTAAGAACTTAAAAGCTGAAGATTATTATATCTTCATAACGAATTGTTTCTTTAAGGATTATAGAGTGTGGGAGTGCCTGGGTGGCTCAGTGGGTTAAAGCCTCTGCCTTCGGCTCAGGTCATCATCTCAGGGTCCTGGGATCAAGCCCTACATCGGGCTCTCTGCTCAGTGGGGAGCCTGCTTCCTCCTCTCTCTCTGCCTGCCTATCTTCCTAATTGTGATCTCTCTGTCAAATAAATAAAATCTTTAAAAAAAAAAAAGGATTATAGAGTGGCTCTCTATTCCTATTAACACTTTTTTGCTCTAACACCTAGTTTGACTGATATTAATTTGGCCTTTCCAATTTACCTTGCATTAGTGTTTGTGTTAATATTTGCCTTGTATAGATTTTCAAGCTTTTTATGACATTTTGTTTTTTATATGCTATGCAATAGATAGAAAATGAACATAGTGGGATTATGTATTTTTAACCAACTCATTAAGATATTTTTAGTTACTCTTAACATTTTATGTGTTCTATTTAACATTTTTTAATTGGAGAGGGAAGTACTGTTTTGTTCTTTCTTCCCTTCCTTGAGCCAATCCAATACTCTCCACTGCTTTTTCTTTTTTTTTATTTTAATATTTATTTATTTATTTTAGAGATAGAGAGCGAGCACACAAGCAGGGAGAGAGGCAGAGAAAGAGAATTTCAAGCAGACTCTGTCTGTGCTAAGCACGGAGCTCCACACAGAGCTCAATCTCTCCACCCTGAGACCATGACCTGAGCCAAAACCAAGAGTCATTCACCTAACTGACTACACCACCCAGACACCCCTCCATCCCTTTTTCTTCTGCTCACTGGTTAGAAGTAATCATTTTACTTTGCTGCTTCCAATGGATATCCTTCATTTTTTAACATAAATACTTGAATTTTCATTGGTGTTACTATCCTCCTCTTGAACCATACAAGGACCTTAGAATTCATCTTCATGTGTTTAATGTCTAATATTATTACTCAGCTTTTTTTAAAAACACTCCAAATTAGTTATCATTATTAATTTTTTAGTAAATAGTTAGAGTACCTACATGATCAGGAATTTCTTTGCTTACTATTCATCTTTACAACTGAATATTTTCCATGTTCAAATTCTTCCTTTCTGATGTATTTGTTTTTTTCTTTGTTTTGTTTTGTTTGAATAAGGAACTGTATTTTCAACAGAATAACAAACATACAATGTACAGGCTTTAATCTCACTTTCTACTACTTGGAAGCTGTTCAGTGCAGCAGCTGTTCAGTGCAGCTCCCCAAGCAGAGGACCCAAATTCAAATCGAGGCTCTACCACTAGCCACCTTGACCTTGAGCAAGTTCCTTCCTCTGGCTCTGTGCCTCAGTTTCTTCAACTGTAAAATGAAATAATAGCATCAGTTAGGTGCATTTGTTCCTCCTCCCTGTAGATCATGAAGAAATGTGCAGTTCACCTTGATGGTATCATCTATATTTGAGAACAGGACATCTAGATCTCCCTGGGGCAGCTGCTGCAGGTGGCTCCTGATGTCCGAGGGGCAGAGCCCAAGTATGTACAGGTAAGATATCTCCAAGTCAATGAGTACCCTGATAGCCCACCTTTGATGGAACAACAATCTTTACTAAGAGACCAAACCTTCCCTATCCAGACTCCCTGTCCCGGAGGATGGCTCATCAGTCCTGTGTTCACTCATGTCAACAGGTTTATGCAGAAGAGATGCTGGCACTCACACACAGAGCTCAGCCACCCTGGGATGATGCTACTGGGTGGGCCCAGATGTCTACTTTTAAAGATCTTTAAAACAACAACAACAACAAAACTCTTAACAAAGCTCTTGGGTCCTAGGAAGTTCTACTTGTAGCTTATCATAAATGAAACAGCCCTGGCTTAATTAGGGTATACAAGAAAGCAAGTCAATCATTTTCACAGGAAGTAAAATGAAAAAAGTACTACAAAAGAGGTGAATAGTACTGAGTCACAAAAGACAAAGAAAGTCTAAAGAACGAATTTATCTTCTGTGGAGATGACAGTTGAGAAAAGACTTAACCAATGAGTAGGTTTTTGACTGAAGAGGGGGAAAGGGTAATAGGAATTAATCAGAAGAGGGAACACACAGGGCATATTCAGAAACCAGCCATTCAGATGTCACTTAAAGTAATTATAAAAGGATAAGGAGCTATAAGATTAAAAAATAGCATGAATGTGGCAGTAGAAGGCCTTCAAGCCAAGCTAAAGAATGTAGATAAATACTTAATCTGGAAAGTTACAGGGAGCAGTGGGGCGCTCAACTGGCTATTTATTTGGGGAAGACCAATTCGATTCTAGAGGCATGATGAATCCAAGAAAGAAGAGAGGGAAGGATAAATACCATGTCAAAGGTTATCCAAACTGTATCATTGAGAAATAATAAGAACCTGAACCATAAAATGTCAGCCTTGGGATAGAAAAGGGATAGAAAAGGGAAAGCCAATTAAAAGAGCTATTGCAGGCATTAAATTTCTACAGGAACTTTCTGTTCTTTCAGTCCTTGTAGGTCCCACCCACGTGCCTGGAGTCTGGGCATTCCATCGTATATAATGTTGAGTAACTGTGTTTCTGTGGTTTTTGTCAGATGAACTGGTGTCTCATACCATCAGCCCTGACCCCTACTCTGGAAGGGAAACAGGACTCATTTAGGAGGTTTATGCATCTCGTACTCATTCAAATACAGTATGCATAAACCTCCACAGGTGTAAATCTGACCTTTACTGAAAGATACCAGGCATCTGATTAATCCAACTTTTTGTGCCTGTTTTAGTCAGGAGACTTCCTAAGCAGGAGTCACCTGCTGGAAAATTTCAATAAGATTCAGAGATTGGATGCTTTCCATGATCACAGTAAGTTCTTTCTCAGAGTCATTAACACTCGACCACAGGGTGCTAATCAGGTCGTCTCACTTGCCCTCCCTGCAGGTGAGCAGAGTGTGATGCCAGAATAATTTTCAAACCAAATAGGATCTTTTTGCTTGGGATTATACAATAGCGATAAAGAAGACCCTCATTTCACTTGAGCCCTGTAATAAGTTTTCTGAAAATATTTTCAAAGTAATTGTGACAAATCATCCAAAAGAAATCCCTGCCTATCACTGAAAATGGCTCAGAGAGGTTTGGTTTTCTTTTTTTTTTTTTTTAATTTAATATTACTTCCACAGTAAACCTTTAACCTAAATGACAGAGATAAATTAAAGAGGCAGATGTAGCCTTAGTCTAGCCAAATGTATTTAGCCTATATATTTCATAGGTAATAGAATTTTCTTTTTAGATTTTATTTGTCAGAAAGAGAGATTACAAGTAAGCAGAGAGACAGGCAGAGAGAGAGGGGGAAGCAGGTTCCCTGCCGAGCAGAGAGCCCAATGCAGGACTCATTTCCAGAACCCTGAGACCATGACCCGAGGCAAAGGCAGAGGCTCAACCCACTAAGCCACCCAGGCGCCCCAATAATAGAATATTCATAACATCACATATTAAATTTTGATCATACGGTGGCTATTACTTCCTAGGGGAAAACCATGTTTTTTACTCTTAAGAATATTTAATTTGATTAGTTTCAGTGCATATACACATACATACACACACAAATACATATAATAGCACATACATGTATGTAATATAGCATACACATACTAGCATATATATATATATATATATATATATATATGCTATTAAGCTGTTTCATAACTATTTTTCCCCAGATACTGTAATAAACCTCTAATCAAAATTCTTCCACACACCAAACCAGGTAACAATGCTTCTAGAAGGAAAGGTATCCAGGCTCCACATCTCAGGAAAGATATGAACACTTGATGTTTCACAAAGTATAGGCACAGAAAAAATAAAGTATTAAAAGAAGACCAATGAATCATTTAAAAACCAGATTAATTCTAACCTGAAGAGAAAACTGAGCACCATCCCATCTTAAACCAAAAATAAGAAAAGAGTAAACTGGACTTGATCAAAATAAACAACTTTCATGCATTCAAATACACCCTAAACGGAGCAAAAAGGCAACCCACAGAATGAGGTATCCACAGAGCAGGCAGAAATGCCAAATACTGAACCACAGAACTTCTGTTTCTTCACAATACTGGTATTTCTCTTACATCAAAAGTTTCCCAGATGCAAATGAAGTATCATCTAAGGAGCCTGCATTTTACCATCACTACTGTAATTTCAACTTCTCATGAAGAATTGACAAAAGAGCTGTGGCACCCACAACTCAGCCTGCAATTCACAGTAGTCGACGAAGAAGGTGATGGGGCAAGAATGTGCAGTAACAGTGCAGCTGGCGTAGGAAAACGAAGGTCAGTCCTAGGGAGCAAATCCAAGATGGAAATGCTCCATCAGTTCAGCGTCGAGAGCCATACATTCATTTTCTTGAATTTCAACAAGAAATCTAATTTTGTTACTATAAGTCTCGAGCTCTTAAACCAGCTTTTCCTACTGAAACTATTATTTATGTCAAATGTCAGTTTTCCTGTATAAATCTCAGCTGCTTCATGGCCATTCTTAGTACGGGCTCTTGCTGTCAAGGAAAGAATCACCCGACAGTTAAAAACAAATTTAAAAGAAACAAAAACAAAAACAAAACAACAACAAAAACTACAGCTTTTTTGAAATGATCAAAGAAGTTCTCCATCTGTAATATACTCTTCTTAACATTCCCTCTTGCCATCTCTTCTCTAAATTTTACTCATTCACTGCAGAGTCTCTGTTTCCCATTTCTACAAACTCCTAAATATCCCTCAAGCCCTCACCCCAGAAGACTCTCCTTCCATTTACTCTATCTATTCCATTGTCTTCTGCCAGTAACTGTACCTTTCCCAGGGGAAATCCAGCTACACTGCCAGACTTCTCCAGGGTTTGTTTGTTTTTTCTTTCTCTGAGCCCATCACTTCCATTAAACAATTACCAGTCCACCATTGAATGTATCTGAGTAACAAAGGTTCTTTCCTCCTGGAGAAGTAATAAGAGAGAACAGCTTATATCCATTTATCTTCAGTACTGTAACTAGCACGTTTCTTATGCCAGAACAGATTGCCCCTGTATAACATTCTTGGAAAGATCAAGTTACAGAAGCTTAGTGGTGGTCAGGGCTTCAGGAAGGGGTGGGGGTGGGAGGGAAGCTGGTATGGCTCTAAAAGAGTGGCTGGTGTGGCTCTAGAAGAGCAACATCAGGGGGCATCAGGTGGCTCAGTTGGTTAAGCTTCCAGCTCTTAGTCTGACTCACATCATGACCTCAGGGTCGTGAGATTGTGCCCTGCATCTGTGTAAGACTCTCTCTCCCACCCTCCTCCCTCTCTCCCGCCTTTCCCCTACGCTCACTCTTTCTCTCTCTCTCTCAAATAATAAATAAATAAATCTTTTTCTTCTAATTATTTACAAAGGCAACATCAGTGTTGAACATAACCTTAGCTAAACATAAACAATGTTTCATAATAAAAGGTCTGAAACAGTTTTTAAGTGAATCTGATGGGACATGAACTATCCTTGTTTTAGGTCTTCAGATCGTTTAACACATAGGAGTAGGGCGGCCATAACATTCAGCACATATGTGTGACTGCATTCTTACCATAAAGGTGCGTGGCATGTTATAGAATCCAGTTAGCCCTGACAACAATGCTGAGAGATGGCATTTCAGCTTCATTTACCACTAAGAAAAGTGGGACAAAAAAGATGTATAACCTGCTCACAGCCCCATGTCACAGGCAGAATCTGAACTCCGGTCCCTCAGTGACAACTCCTGGCTACTCATCATTAGTACTAAGCAATCTACTGTCTCTGAGAACTCACTATGACCACAGTAATGAGGAGATGCCCAGGGAGACCACATTGTTCAGATGTTTCTCAAATGTTCTCAACTTCTCCTGCTAAGGCCCCTCAGCTGTAAAGAGCACAGGTAAGTTAACTCTGCAGGAGTTATTCAGGCAAAACTGGGCAGAATCATGAACTACTTTATTTGAAGAGGTAGCAGATCTTTCTGGGAACTGTTGGATCAACTACAACCACACTCATTTGGCTCCTTGGACCAATTGTGGGAGAAGGGGACCATGACTGCACTATCTGATCAGCCAGATCCTGACCTGCCCCCACTTGTCCCAGACTAGGAACTAAGCAGTCAAGTCCCTACCATTCCTGTGCTAGGACATCAAGAGATTTGTTCTTGAGACAGCCTAAGATTGGAAAAAAAGAGGTTGGTAGAGAATCAGAGACAGATCTTTAGTAAAACAGATATGACACTGCCAGTCACCCACTGGCAAGAATGCTCCTATATTTAGCATCACTAAACATCAGTTATCTTATTAGAAAAATGAGAAAAATAACACTGACCTCACAAGGTGGTGACAACGATGATCTCAAATGAGGCATAGAGCATATATGGCAAAGCACTGGGCACACGGTAAGTGCTAGATAAATGAAGGCCATTATGGTTATTACCAATGTATCCAACCCAGTGCAACACCGAACTTTCTGTGACGATGGATGTATTCTGTATCTGTGCAAACCGATGGGGTAGTCACTAGCCACATGTAGGTACAGCACACTTGAAATGTGGCTAGTGTGACTGAGGACTAAATTTTTGAATTTGTCTAAATGAAAATAGCTACCTGGGGTTTGTGGTTACCATATGGGACAGCACAGGTATAATCCTCAGCCAGTAGCCAGGCCAGCTGGTCCTGAATACATAAAACAAAAACTGCAGTTATCAACAAAAATTATCAGACTGGCATCACTAAGTAGGAAAAATGTCGTCTTCTTTAATAGAAATTTAATTTTACAACAATAGCAAAGAATCACTGCTTTCTTAAGAACCTACTACAGAGAAGTAAGATGACGGAAGAGTAGGAAGCCTAAATTTCATCTGGTCCCAGGAGTTCAGCTAGATCGTTATCAAACCATTCTGAACATCTACAAACTGAACAGGAGATGGAAGAGAAGAGCAGCAATTCTAGGAACAGAAAATCGACAACTTTCCAGAAGGTAGGATGTGCGGAGAAGTGAATCTGAAGTGGCGGGAAGACAGACTGCAGGGAGAGGGACCAACTCCCAGCAAGCAGTAGAGCAGCAGAGGACAAAAGCAGAACTTTTAGAAGTCTGCTCGACTGAGTGAGGTCACTCCAGAGGCTAAGTGAGGGGTGGAGCACTCACAGGGACAGTGTGGTCTCAGGACCTGCAGGGACACAAAAAGACCAGGAGTGCCTGAGTGCAGCAGAGCTCCCAGGTTTGGGAGCAGGGAAGCCGGCTACAGAGACAGAGCCGAGCAGTGAGCTTTCAGCTCAGGGTTACCTTAAACTGTGATCTGAGGCACAGTTGGGCCACTGCTCTTCGAGCAAGAACCCCACAAGTGGCAATCCAGGGAGACTCACCTTCCTGCTCCAGGAGGAGCAGTGCAGCAAGGAATCAGCTGGGTTTGGAGACTCTAGGCAGGGCTGTGTGCCAGAGATAGAAACGCTTGGTCACAGGCTGTGTGAGCACGGAGTGCAGCCAGAGACCAGGGAGATGGGAGGCATTGAGTACTTTTCTCTGAGGGCACACTGAGGAGTGGGGCCCTGAGCTCTCAACTCCTACATGGCTGGAGATTGGAAGGCCACCATTTTCATTCACATCCTCCAAAGCTGTACAGAAAACATTCAGGGAACAAAAGCTTCCGAGAGCAAACATGAACAGATTACTTAGCCTGGCCCCTGGCAGGTGGTACAATTCTGCCTCAGGCAAAGACTTTTGAGAATCACTGCAACTGGCCCCTCCTGAGAAGATCAGCAAGAACATCCAGCCAAAACCAAGTTCACTGATCTATGAGAACTGCAGAATTCCAGAGCTATGGGAAAGCAACACATAGAATTCATGGCTTTTTCCCATGATCTTTTAGTCCTTTAAAGTTACATTTTATTTATTTTTTCTCATTCTATTTTTAAATTTTTCCTCTTTCCTATTTTAACATTTAACTATTTTATGTTATCAATACCTTTTAAAAAATCTTTAATTTTCATTGTTATAGTCATATTTTATCCCTTCATTGTATTTAACCTTATTTTTGTATACATGTAGGGTTTTTTTTTCTTTAAAATTTTGGGATACAGTTTCTTGTAATACATCAAAATATACCCTAAATCTAGCTCATGGCTTTGTCCTGAGCACATTCTTTTCTTTTTTTTTTCTTTTTTCAACCAACTTATCATTCCCTTTTTTAGAATCTTTTTTAATTTTCATCTTTACAGTCATATTACATCCCTTCATTATGTTTACCCTTATTTTTGTATATACATAAGTTTTTCTTTCTTTAAAATTTTGGGAGGTAGTTTCTTCTTATAGACCAAAATATACCCCAAATCAAATGTGTGGCTCTGTTCTATTCACCAGTCAAATATATATAATTTTTTTCTTTTTCCCTCCCCTTATTTCTCCCCCTGGTTTTGGGTCTCTTCTGATTTGGTTAGTGTATATTTTTCTGCGGTCATTGTTACCCTTTTAGTATTTTGTTCTTTCATTCATCTATTCTTATCTGGATAAAATGACAAGGCGGAGAACTCACCACAAAAAAAAAAAAAAAAAAAAAAAAAAGGTAGTACCAACGGCTAGGGACCTAATCAATACGGACATTAGTAATATGTCAGAACTAGAGTTCAGAATGATGATTATCACGGTGCTAGCAGGGCTCAAAAAAAGCATTTGACAAAGCATAACATCCTTTCTTGATTAAAACACTTCATAGTGCAGGAATAGAGGGTATATACCTCAATATCATCAAAGCCATCTATAAAAAACCCATAGCGAATATCATTCTCAGTGGGGAAAAAAATGAGAGCTTTTCCCCCAAGGTCAGAAACACAGCAAGAATGTCCACTATCACCACTGCTATTCAACATAGTACTAGAAATCCTAGCCTCAGCAATCAGACAACAAAAAGAAATAAAAGGCATCCGAATCAGCAAAGAAGAAGTCAAACTTTCACTCTTTGCAGATAATATGATACTTTACGTGGAAAACCCAAAAGACTCCACTCCAAAGCTGCTAGAACATTTACAGGAATTCAGTAAAGTGTCAGGATATAAAATCAATGCACAGAAATCAGTTGCATTTCTATACACCAACAACAAGACAGAAAAAAGAGAAATTAAGGAGTTGATCCTATTTGCAATTGCACCCAAAACCATAAGATACCTAGGAATAAACCTAACCAAACAGGAGAAGAATCTGTACTCAGAAAACTATGAAGTGCTCATGAAAGAAATTGAGGAAGACACAAAGAAATGGAAAAATGTTCCATGCTTATGGATTGGAAGAACAAATATTATGAAAATGCCTATGCTACCTAAAGCATCTACACATTTAATGCAATCCCTATCAAAATACCATCGATTTCTTTCAAAGAAATGGAACAAATAATCCTAAAATTTGTATGGAACCAGAAAAGACCTCGAATAGCCAGAGGAATGTTGAAAAAGAAAGCCAAAGTTGGTGGCATCACAATTCCAGACTTCAAGCTCTATTACAAAGCTGTCATCATCAAGACAGTATGGTATTCAAACAAAAACAGACACATAGGTCATTGAACATAATAGAGAGCCCAGAAATGGACCCTCAACTCTATGGTCAACTCATCTTTGACAAAGCAGAAAAGAATGTCCAATGGAAAAAAAGGCAATCTCTTCAACAAATGGTGTTGGGAAAATTGAACAGCCATATGCAGAATGAAACTAGAACATTTCCTTTACACCACATACAAAAATAGACTCAAAATGGATCAAAGACCTCATTGTGAGACAGGAATTCATCAAAATCCTTGAGGAAAACACAGGCAGCAACATCTTCGACCTCAGCCGCAGCAACTTTTTCTTCCTAGAAACATTGCCAAAGGCAAGGGAAGCAAGGGCAAAAATGAACTACTGGGACTTCATCAAGATCAAAAGCTTTTGCAAAGCAAAGGAAACAGTCAACAAAACCAAAAGACAACTGACAGAATGGGAGAAGATATTTGCAAATGACATATCAGATAAAGGGCTAGTATCCAAAATCTATAAAGAACTTATCTAACTCAACACCCAAAGAACAAATCATCTAATCAAGAAATGGGCAGAAAACATGAACAGACATTTCTGCAAAGAAGACATCCAAATGGCCAGCAGACACATGAAAAAGTGTTCCACAGCACTCGGCATCAGGGAAATACAAATCAAAATCACAATACCACCTCACATCAGTCAGAATAGCTAAAATTAACAAGTCAGGAAACAACAGATGTTGGGGAGGATGCAGAGAAAGGGGAACCCTCCTACACTGTTGGAGGGAATGCAAGCTGGTGCAGCCACTCTAGAAAATAGCATGGAGGTTCCTCAAAAAGTTGAAGATAGGGCACCTGGGTGGCTCAGTTGGTTGAGCGACTGCCTTTGGCTCAGGTCATGATCCCAGACTTCCAGGATCGAGTCCCATATCACGCTCCCAGGTCTTTGGGGAATCTGCTTCTCCCTCTGATCTTCTCCTCTCTCATGCTCTCTCTCACTCATTCTCTCTCACATAAATAAATTTTTTAAAAAGTTGAAAATAGAACTGTCCTACAACCCAGCAATCGCACCACTGGGTATTTGCCCTAAAGATATAAATACAGTGATCCGAAAGGGCACGTGCACTTGAATGTTCATAGCAGCAATGTCCACAATAGCGCAACTATGGAAAGAGCCTAGATGTCCATCAACAGATGAATGGATAAAGAAGAGGTGGTATATATATACAATGGAATAATACGCAGCCATCAAAAGAAATGAAATCTTGCCATTTACAACAACATGGATGGAACTAGAGGATATTATGCTAAGTGAAATAAGTCATTCAGAGAAAAACTATTATTATATGTTCTCTCTGATATGAGGAATTTGAGAGGCAGAGCAGGGGTCGTTGGGGCTTGGGATGGAGAAAAATGAAATAAGATGGGATTGGAAGGGAGACAAACCATAAGAGACTCTTAATCTCAGGAAACAAACTGAGGGTTGCTGGGTGGTGGAGGGGGTAGGGAGAGGGTGGTTGGGTTATGGACATTGGGGAGGGTATGGTGAGTGCTATGAAATGTGTAAGCCTGATGATTCACAGACCTTTACCCTGGGGCAAATAATACATTATACATTAATACAAAAATAAATTAAAATAAAGAACCTACTACATTTGTGGCAGGCTTAGAATTGGATTTAGAACAGGCCACTCATATATTTTTAAAAAGCTTTAAAAAAGCAAAAAGGGAAGTGTGGTATATTCAAGTATTATTTAGTAAATGTTTACTCCTCCCTACCTCCTACTTCCATGGAGACAGTTTTCTTCTCTGTCCTAAATATTCTGGCTTTGGTCATAGGATTTGCTTTGGCCAATAGAATGGGAACAGAGACCTTTCTGGGTATTGGATGTACCTGCTCAGCCCTCTAATTTTTCTGACCACCACCAAATGAAGAATTTGTCCCAGGAAACTTCTGCCCCTCCAGTATGGTCCCAGAATAACTTCATATAGAACAAACATGAACTTGACCTACAATCTAAAGCAGAGACACCCACAGACCCATGAGCAAGAAATAAATGGTTATTTTTGTAGGCTACTGTGACTTTGTAGGTATTTGCTAAACAATTATCTTAATAAAGATCTGGCTACTAATGAACCTAATAAGTACAAATGTTAGTGTGAAAGATGAAATAATTGGTTCTATGGAAGACAAAATAATCAGTTCAAGACCATGATGGAATGAGGATTCCATATGAGATGTTTAAAGCCACAAGTTCAGATAAATTCACAGATAAAGCAACCATAGTAAATCATTAAAGGAATGAGGGTATTGGAAGACCAAGCTCTCAGACAGCTGAAGAAGACATCAGGACGGATGGCCAGAGTCTTCTCCACCCTAACTTTCGAGGTAGGTGCCCAAGATGATCCAGCCAGATCACCATCATCACCACTTTCCTGCCTCCATCAATGTTCTAATTCTAGTTTCCAAGGTTTTTTCCTAGAATTTTTACAGTTAGAATACTGATTACACAGATTTTTTTCAAGACATCTTACCATATTTTCTAAATATATGAAGAACATCCACTGGAAAAACTTACAGGTAAGGTATGATTCCATTAGAAACATATTCTGCATTAAGCATGTATTTCTTCCACTGAAAAGCACTTTTCCACTTTGCATAAGCAAAGAATTTGCTTTAAAAAAAGAAAGAAAAACAAAAACTTCTGTTCCCTTCGTAAATGTTTGCCTACATTAAAACTCCTTCCAATCTGTCATGAGAGATGTATCCTCATGATGATATGCTACCTTGGGAACAGTGTTATTGGAAGACATGCCAGATCAAGATAATAAGCAAGCCTTATTTTGAGGATGGAAAGAGATGATGATAACACATAGCTCAAACCATCTAGAAAGTAAATTTGAGAGGGAAGAAATCATATGTGAAGTTCAACTGTGGAAGGCTGAACAAGTGGAGGTGAGTTTAGTTCCTTTGTGTAGACAGTCACTTTAATGCGTTCTGGAGCATTCATGGTTGGTACCCTCGTGCCACCTACCCTTGTGCACTGCCCAGGCCACAGGAGTCCCAGATCACAACACTAGTTAGCTTCTGAGGGGCCTTTTCACATCCCCATAACCGTCTTCCCCTACACCTCATGCTGTCCTCTCAAATGTCCACGCTGTCTCCATCTCCCTCTCCCCTCTCTCCTTCCAGGGCCTCAGTGGGGAAGCCAGTGCCCAAGTCATTCCAGCAGATGCTGCTCAGGAGGCCGAGATGATGTAGAGACTACTACATTGAGGCACATGGTGGGACCAGGTCCTGCTGTGCTCTTCACTAAAGCAGAAAGGAGCTTTCTTTCCCACACATGCAGTACATTCTGTCACATATGCTCCCAAACTGTGTTTCCTTGTAAACCTAAGATCTTAAAGCAATTTCTTTCAAGCAGCATTTTCAGATTTCACTCCCAGCCTGTTTTTGCTTTGACCCAGAGAAGACAGTATGAGTGATGCTCAGAATTGCTCAGCCCCTCTGATGTCAGTCTGCCATCCTTGACCCCAACTTGAACTCCTCTACCCTCTTGCCATGAGATGGACATTCCTGCAGACAGATCACTGACAAATTCATCCTCCAACCATCAAATCTTGGATGGCCAAAAATGTCTGAACCGTAGCATGAACACAATTTAGGGTCTCATACACCATGGAACACCTGCTACCTTGGCACTTGAAGAAAATTATAGGAAATTAAATGCCAATCTGTGGTTTGGGCTGTTAATTGGAAACCTTGTACAGATTATCACCACAAAATGTCAAATTATCAGAGTCCAGTTTACTTGAATTATCAGAGTCCAGTTTACTAAAAGCACCAAGTGGGGGCTTCCAGGCAAGGTGGCTGACACTGTGTGTCCTAGACTCCACACACAGTGTGCTTAGCTCCCAGAACATCACTTTAGAAGGAGATAGTTGGGCTTAAAAGTAAAACAACAACAACAAAACAAAAACATTTCCATCTGCAGATATACCAGAAACAGGAAGGGAACTCAGGACTTAGAGAAGTAGGAGTTATGGTTAGGGCCTGTGCATAAAGCTGTGAGCCAATGAAGAGTTGCCCCATCAGCAAAAGGATGGCTAGAGAAAAACATGGTGATGTACAGGTAAAAAAATATAAAAGCGCTCGACCTGTGCTGCTCTGTGGCTGGACAGGAGCCCCATTCAGATCATCAGTGCCCAAAGCCTGCCCACCACTATGGGTGGGCTGAACTTACACTCCCTCACTGTGAGCTGACAACACATCACTACTTTAGGGTCCCCCAATTTGTGTCTGAATTTTACCCATCTCTGTTGTAAATACTGTCAAGATTCCTTGGTATTTAAACCTGCAAAAGTAATAATGAATTGAGCCAGTATTTAATATTATTTATATTTTCATTTCACTTGATTCTTACTGAATTTGTAGAGTGAACATAACTTATAGATACTTCCTTTCATATCTGATTTCCCTTGGCTTCTGTCAAAAGAGGATTTTGTCTTATTTGCCTTTGTACTCTCTAGCACCTAGCACAGAACAAATGTTTGTTAAATGTCTGAATGAAGCAGAAAGATGAGGAAGACAATCTTCTTCACTTTTTCCTGGAATCAGGTTTGGAGAGCAGAACCATTTGAAGTAGAAAACTCCTCACATTTAGAGTCCATTCATATCTATTTTAGCAAAGTCCATTTATCAAGAATATTTGGGAAGGTGTCCATTCATATCCTCACCCCATATTCAACCATGACTAATAGTCAATAAATCAGAATAAGATTACATTATACTGGCAAACTGTTTTAACACATTTTTAATCTCCTTTGATTCCAAAGGCCCTGTAGGATCTTGTTAGGCCTCAAGGTAACATACTATGAACACTACTTACATGGTTAAATGCTATAGAAAGAAAATAAACACATGAGGATTTGGGGTGTAGGAGAAGTTGTTTGTCATTTGGTATGGATTCTGGATAAAACTGCATTAACTGGGGCACCTGGCTGGTTCAGTCAGTAGAGCATGCAACTCCTGAACTCAAGCTTATGAGTCTGAGCTCCATGTTAGATATAGAGTCTACTTAAAAAATAAGATCTTTAAGGGCACCTGGGTGGGCTCAGTTGGTTAAGCTTCTGCCTTCAGCTCAGGTCATGATTTCAGGGTCCTGAGATAGAGCTACACACAGGGCTCCCAGCTCAGCAAGGAGCCTGCTTCTCCCTCTTCTCCAGTGCTTGTGCTCTCTCTCTCTCACTCATTATCTTTTTCTCTCTCAAATAAATTAATTAAATACTTTAAAAATTATTTTTCAAATAAAATCTTTAAAAAAGGGGGGTAGCATTTACTATGGCTTTATATACTAGATTCAACCTCACTGTCATAAGAAGAAATCACCTCATAACGAAGGATGACCCATCACAGAAGGTTACTCTCCACATTTCCAGTTGACAGCCTGAGTCAACTCCCCACCTCTTCCATGAAGCCTACCCAGGTTCCCACCCACATCCTTTCCTTGTTCTCCCAGAGTAGCACTGTGGTGCCCTCTTCTAGCACTCAACATTTGGTAGAGATCTCTATGTTCCACTGAAAGTTTCTGGCCACAATACCAGAATTTTTTAACCTCTGCAATTTGTGCAGCCCTCAGCACACCCATTTCAGTGACTACTTCTCACATTGCCATCTTTTTCTTGAGCATCGAAGACTCATTTTGCTTTCCATAGGTTTAAATTTTTTTTAATTTTTTAAAAGATTGTATTTATTTATTTGAAAGAGAGAGCATGACTGTGAAAGGGGAGAGGAGCAAAGGGAGAAGAACACAGAGAGCAAGAGAATCCCAAGCAGATTACCCACTGAGTGCAGAGCCCAACACTGCTCACCTCACGACCTTGAGATCATGACTCATGTGGAAACCAAGAGTCAGCCACTCAACCAACTGAGCCACCCAGGGGTCCCTAGTTTTAAATTTCTTAAGGCTTTCATAGTTAGGGTAGAAAACAAGGATATTATATTAAAGAAAATAAAGAGAAATTGAAGGAAATAAACAAAGGAGGATAGAGAGCAAGACAGAGTCAACCAGACAGTAATTTCCCACAGTCTCCAAGGCCCCAAAGGAGCATCCCAAAGTTGGCTCTGCCCTTTCCAACCTCTGAGCATCACCCTTTCTTCATAAAATGATGGTTCAGGTAGGTCAAAGGAAGTGCTAAGCAATTCTGTGTAAATGTGGCCCGGGTCTTCCCATCTCTACCCATCTCTACCCATCTCTCCATCCTGAGACTCAGAAGCCACATCAGTAAGTTCTTCATTAAGCACAGAAGCTCTCAGAGTCAGAGGGATTCTATTCCCACCACCAATGCCTTTCTCTTTTCCTTCTCTTGCCTCAGCACCATCCATTAGGACCCCAGTTCCGAGAGACACCAGCAAGGTCCCCAGTGCTTGGAATGGGCACAGAACTTAATAGTCCTTATTCTGCTTTCTCACAGCTGCTTTTCCTGTTGACTGTAAACACTCAGTTAAAGAGACATTTTCCAAGGACTTGGTTCCAGCTAGTGGTTTCCATAAGACGTTCCAGAGGACACATCAGCCCCGAGGGGAAAATGACCAAGCTGAGACTCAGAGGTGTGGAAGCCCAAGCTCAGCTGACTCATCCCAGGGCTCCTGGGGCTCAAGTGTTCCACCCCCTCTCGCCATCCTGCCTGACTTCCTCCTTCACACTCATGCCTTCCAACAGGAAGTGCTAGGACAGTGAGGAACCTGCTGCAGGGAAGAAAATCAGCCTCTGTCTTCAACTTTCAGAAACACTGAGAGCCTGTGTTTGAAGTGGTGTTCTGACCGGCAGTGCAGTCAGTGCCACACAGGGCGTGGGAACCAGACAGATGCAAGACACCCAGTCGCTGCAACACTGATCCATGTCTTGGTCCCTGTGCAACACTGCTATTGGTGAGCCTGCCTCAGTGAGGAACTTGTCAGTGAATTATCCAGAATCGGTTTAGACTTCCATATAGCTCACCAGTATCTTTCCTGACTCCTGGAAGGCCCCAGTTAGCACAGATTTCCCACCCCCACCCCCAACCCTGGCACAGAGGTCATGTGGTTTATCGTGGACAGGTTGGCTGCTTTCCTAGGCAACTTGAGAGACTTGAACAAGATCAGAATAAATTTGTCCGATACCCACTCGGAAACTCCAGCATAGCCCTCACCCAGATCTTTGATTTCATTTTGACAACCAGAGGGGATGATAGCACCTAGGGTATGGGGTCCTGTAGCAGGGTGGCACTGTCACACAAAGGAGGAAACATGAAATGGTGTGTCTGAGGGAGTTAGAATCAATGGCACCAGATATATGAGCTCTGATAAGCTCTATGAAAAGTCGAACATTTAATTGTAAAATGCATATACATAAAATAAACTTAAGAGCAACTTCAATATAAATATTTTACCACATAACATAATCAGATTTACCAACATACCTTACCACAGCATAACTGTCTTGGCTAAAATAGTTTTCAAGTAACATTTTACAACTATTTAACAAAAATAACTTTTTTTTATTTTTTAAAAGTACGATTGGTCTTCCCTAGCTTTTTTGGTATTAAAGTGTTCTTCAGAATCTCTCTTACGATTTGCGAAGCCACTTAATATAAGAATATTAACCCTCTATGATATGTGCTAAAAATACTTCTCCCCTTCATCTTTTCATTTACCCTATCATGCTTTCAGTTTACAGAGTATGAGTTTTTATTACTCAAATCAGTATTGTTTTCTCATTGAGTTGTTAGGCTGAGAAAGCTCTTCCTTATCTGGAGATCACATTTTCATCTAAGAGTTTATAAATGTGTAGAATTTATTTTAATAAATAATGGGAAGATCCAGCTTGTCTTCTAAAGAGTCTACCATTTTGGACCAAAACTAGAATTATTTGAATCTGCTGCTCACATCCTGTCAGCTGACTCCCCTTCTCCCCTTCTCTGGTGGGTGAGAAGTTTGCTTTCACTCAGGTTTTCCCATAATCAAACAGAGAATCATTTATCTCCATCAGGCAAAATATAGATTCTTTTCACTTAGTAATCCAGGCATTTCTAGACATTCCTTTTCAGTTTTATTAACTTCATGTACGTTTTAAGTTACTATCATTCAACACCTTCCTTGGATGCTCAGAAATGAAAAGGTGTTTGCCTGTGCCTGTTTTCGCATAATACATAACCAGCTACATGAAAGTACCATGTTAACTGGTGGGTAACCTTGACAACCCCTCACTTTCTTATTCAGCTGCATCTTCCAAAGCCACACTTAGTAATTTCCTTGAATAAGCATGTACCAGGTACTGAGCTACAAATGAAATGAGAAACAAAGTGCAAATATGGCCACTTTTTTTTAACCCACAAAAAGGTTTCAATCAAGTTTACAAACAGATAAGTTACATTATTTTCCTACTGTAGTAAAAAATCTGTTACTGTTGTAACAGATGAGTCCAAAACCTTAAGTCTTAAGATAACACTAAACATTTATTGTTCTTCACAGTTCCTACGGGCCAGGAATTCAGGAACAGCTTGACTGGGTATTTCTGGCTCAGGGTCCCTCTCAACATTATAGTCAGGTGTCGGTTACAACTGAAGTCATCTCAAAGCTTTCCTGGAAATGGAGACTCTACTTCCAAAGAGGCTAACTGGTGTGGCTAACAAGCTCATGCTGGCTGTTGGTGGAAGGCCTCCGTTCTTCTACATGGGAGGCTCTTCACAGAGCGACATGAGTGTCCTCACAATATGGCGACTGGCTTCTCCCACAGAGAGCAACCCAAGAGAACATGCGATTCATTTTATGATCTCATCTCAGAAGTTATTCTCCTGCTTCTGTTAAATGTATTGGTCACACAGACCAGCCCTGATTCTAGGTGGCAGGACATACGAGTGTGACTACCAGGAGACAATAATCACCAAGAGTCATGCTCGATAGGAAGGGAGTAGAAGGAACATGGGCTTTTCCTCCATTTCCTCATCTTTGCAGTAGAGATCATCATGGCACTGATCTTGCATGGTTTTGTTGAGATGGAGGAATACAATGCATCTGAAATATGGTCATAGCATCCGGCACACAGTAGATAGTTAATAATAATAATAACCACCACCAGCACGTATCTGTTTATTGATTTAATGGTCATTATTGGTTTTATTTATTACTCACACATCCTGAAAAGGATAACTCAGTGCAAACATCAATCCTCTGAACTCAACTTTAAGCACCAAAAATTCTACAATTGATACACACAAAAGCACACACTCAGGTGAAACCATTTTTCGCTTTAATTACCTTTATGAAAGCTGCTAGAAAAGGCAAGTGATACTAAGTAAACAACAGGCATTACTGACTGGCTAAAGAAATATCTAATAAATCTCTAGGCCAGAAAGTAAAAGTAAGCTACCAGAAAACCAATATGGGGAACTACGGAGTTAGAAACAAGTTATTCATCTTTCAGGAAATAAGTAGTCTTTCAGCTCTGCCTGTTTCTTCACTCTCCCCATCTCCCTCTGTCCCCACTATACTTTCTCAGGTTCTTTAACTCAGGCATCCACAGAGATGACAATCTCTGAGTCCAATTCCAAGTGTCCAGGAAGAAGACTCTGACTCATTTATTTTGTCCATCCCTGACCCAGTTTTCTCTTATGGGAGAGTGAGGACAATAATTACATGATCTACTACCCACTCACCTGGATATGAGGGCACAGACTGTCTTTTAAGAAGGAATTTGGAACTAAGATGAAATGATTGGTGGAAGAAATGACCAGCCTCTCTACTTCAAACACTTGGCAAAGAAAACCATTACCTTTGGTTCAAATCTGCAAAATGAACCACATATCCAACTCAGAATTGAAGAACTTAAACTGAAATCGGTACATCTTCCAAGAAATAAAAATAAGCCTATTTACTGTAGAGACAAACAACTGGAAGTATCATTTAAATTGTCACTTTAAACAGATGAAGGACAACAAATACCTGTACACACACACTCACTCACAAAATCATGAATAATGTTGGCTAAAGACCAAAGCAGGAAATTACCAACAAGTAATTTGCTCTGATGTTTACATTTTTATTCTCAAAATATTTTATTTGAGTAATTGAGCTCTTCTTTCAACAGTGTAGACCAGTGTAGACAATGTAGACCCCTAATAAACCCTCTGCACTTTACAGCTGATGGATCCTTCCAATCAACATATCTGCTCTAAACCGTCTCACTACTTAACTGAAAAGAATTCTATAAAATGTCTTGCTTTCACATTTATCGAGAGCTTGTCCTGAGAGGTGGGTCCCATTCGTTGCCAAACTACTTACTCTAGTTGTTTCTAAGGCACAATCTCCTCAACCTTTTAATAAAATACTAATAAATTAATACTAATAAATACTATATATTATTAATAATAATAAATACTAAAATAAATACCATTTCTTTCATCTCTGAATCAAACCATTTGGTTCTCTGAGTTATAAAATGAGGATAAGCAGAAACAATCTTTGATCAGATAAAATCCTAACGCTAAATGACATAGTTCAGTGTCAAGTCCTAACTTATTTCTTTTCACTTTCTTAGAATAACTTAGTATAATAACAATATAATTCAAATATGTTATATGCAAAATTTGTCCCCTCCCAAATTCATATGTTGAAGTCCTAACCTCCAATACCTTAGAATATAACTGTATTTGAAGATGGCCTTAAAAGCAGTGATTAAGTTAAAATAAGGCTATTAGGGTGAGCTCTAATCCACAGTGACTAGTGTCCTCCTAATAGGAGGAAATTTGTATGTCAAGGGCACATACACACCACAGGGAAGTCATATGAAGACACAGAAAGAAGGCAGCCACCTGCTAGCCAAGGAGAAAACTGTCATAAACACAAGCAACACCTTGATCTTAGAATTCTAATTTCGAGGACTCAAAAAATACTGTTGTGAAAAAATAAATTGTGATCTAAGCCATCCAGTCTGTGGTCTTTGGTTACGGCAGATCTGTCAAACTAAAAGAAGTGAAGGCATGTTTTGCTTATCAAACCAGTAGAAACTTATGAACACAGTGTCTGCATTGATCAGAGGAGAGATTTCAAAAGAGAATTCTATGATATAAGGAAAGGGAAAAGATGTCAAGGTTAGGCAGCAGAACTAATAGGAGTCAAATTATTTAGGGAGGGGCAGCTAGCTGGCTCAGTCATTTGAGCACCTGCCTTTAGCTCAGGTAATGATCCCAGAGTCCTGGCATCCTAGAGTCCTGGGATTGAGCCTCATGTTGGGCTCCCTACTCAGTGCGAAGTCTTCTCCTTCTCCTTTTGCCCCTCCCTACTGCTTGTGCTCTCTCCATCTCTCTCAAGTGAATGAGTAAAATCTTTTAAAAAAATTATTTAGGGAGAAACTGCAAGTTGGTAGAGATAGAAGAGAGGGAGAAGAATGGTAAGGAGAGGAAAGAGAGACAGCAGTCAGAATTCTTCTGACTGGTTAAGATGAGGAAGGCCTTGCTGGGAGCTTAACAAAGTAGAGTTAATGCCTCAGTGAGATTGACACTAGGCAAGGCACTCCTGGCTCCCCTGGGGGGTAGTGACTTCAGTCACCTGCATTTTATGGTGACTACTTTACAATGAGGAAAAATCAGATAAATTGTGAAAAAGAAACTACACTTCATCAAGAGTCTCCCTCTCTCTATATATATATAAATATAATGCAAGCCACATATGTGGTTTTATGTTTTCTAATACTTGTTTAAAAAGAAAAAAAAGAGAAATTTATTTTTAAGATATTTTCTGTCATTAAATTTATGCAAAGGATCATCATTGTAATATGAAATCTATATATTTTTAAGTTATTTATGAGGTAATTTTCCTTTTCTGTACTAAGTTTTCAAAATCTGGTCTATATTTTACCTACACAAGACACCTTAATGTGTACACTACTCACTGGAAATATTCATTGGATATATACTGAGATTTCATAAAGTTAACAGTTGAAAAAAACAGATTCCTAGAGACACCATATTGTTCTAAATATTCACAAAAATTTCCAAAACTGAATTATCAGTTTTAAATTCATTAAAATCACAAAATTTAAAAATTTCATCCCTTGGTCACACTAAACACATTTCAAGGGTCCAAAAACCACATGCAGCTAGTCACAACTATGTTTGACAACACAAACTGAGAGTTTGCAACACTTCAAGAAAAAGCCTTAGAGCAATTTGTCAAAAAGTTATGCTGTGGACAAAGGCTGCATGATAAAGGAAAGGATTAGAGTTATGTAGAAAACAAGAGTTAGGGGTGCCTGGGTGGCTCAGTGGTTAAGCATCTGCCTTCAGCTCAAGTCATGATCCCAGAGTCCTGGGATCGAGCCCCACATCGGGTTCTCTGCTCTGCGGGGAACCTGCTTCCTCCTCCCCTCTCTCTGTCTGCCTCTCTGACTACTTGTGACCTCTGTCTGTTGAATAAATAAATAAAATCTTAAAAAAAAAAAAAAGAAAAGAAAACGAGTTAGTTTGAGCATGCACACCTAAGAGATATTTCGATATTGCAAACCTACTTTTTCTCACCAACTGACTCTCTCCAGGCCAGTAGAGGTTACAGATCCTCACTGTCTCACTGCTCCCTACCTATAAGCCTCATACCTGAAAGGAACACTGATCTGGGAAACAGAAGCAACTCCCTTTTGCGAAGTCCTCCACCCTATCGATAGAATAATGGGAATAGAGCAAGGCAACAAGAAAATGAGGATGTTGCACACCCTTGGTTGTGAGTACAAAAAATCACTGGTACATTTTTGCATTTAATCATCATATTTACTATCCAACTGGAAGGAAGATATCATAGTGGAAGCAATGTCATATCAATATCAATAATCTTCACAAATTTAAAGATTCATACTAACTGAAAATAGTAGCCTGTTGGCTGCCAGAGCACAGGAAATTTTGTCTGTTGTATTCACTGATATATCCCTTGAACCTAGAATGTAGGCCTGTAGTAAGATACCAACAATTATTTGTTTAGCAAAGAAACTATAATAAATAGCTTGATAACTTCCCATGCAATAGCCATGCGACAGTAATAATACCACAGAGTTGTATTCCAAATCTGCCATTCATTATTCTCAACAGACTTTTTTATTATGTTCAATTAGCCAACATATTCTACATCATTAGTTTTTTATAGTGTTCAACAACTCATTAGTTGTGTATAACACCCAGTGCTCATCACATTGCATGCCCTTCTTCAAACCCATTACTCAGTCACCCAAATAGACAATATGAACCATCTGGCCCTGGCCTCTTGTTTTTTGGTAGGTTTTTGATGACTGTTTCAATTTCCTTTCTGGTTACTGATCTGTTCAGATTGTCTATTTCTTGCTGTTTCAGTCTTGGTAGTTTGTAAGTGCCAGAAATGCATCCATTTCTTCCAGATGGCCTAGTTTGTTGGCATATAGTTGCAGGTAATAAGTTCTAATAACTGTCTCTGGTTCCTTGGTATTGGTCATGGTTGCTCCCCTTTCACTCATGATTTTATTAATTTTGGTCCTTTCTCGTTCCTTTTGGCTAAGTCCAGCCAGAGGTTTATTGAGCTTATTAATTTCAGAGAACCAGCTTCTAGTTTCATTGATCTGTTTTACTGTTCTTGTCATTTCTATTTCATTGATTTCTGCTCTAATCTTTATTATTTCTCTTCTCATGCTTGGTTTAGGCTTTGTTGCTCTTTCTCCAGATCCTTCAGGTGTAGGGTTAGCTTGTGCATTTGGAATTTTTCTAATTTTTTGAGAGAGGTTTGGATGGCTATGTACTTCCCTCTAAGGACCACCTTTGCACTGACCCATAGGTTTTGAACCAATGTGTTTTCATTTTCATTGCTTTGCATGAATTGTTTAAGTACCTCTTTAATTTCCTAGCTGACCCATTCATTCTTTAGCAGGATGCTTTTTAACCTTCAAGTGTTTGAATCCCTTCTAAATTTGTCCTTGTGGTGGTTGAATTCCAGTTTCAAAGCATTGTGGTCTGAAAATATGCAGGGAATAATCTCAGTCTTTTGGTATGAGCTGAGACCTGATTTGTGACCCAATACGTGATCTATTCTGGAGAAAGTTCCATATGTACTCGAGAAGAATAAGCATTCTGTTGTTTTAGGAAAAAATGTTTTGTATGTATCTACAAAATCCATCTGGTCCAACATGTCCTTCAAAGCTCTTGTTTCTTTCTTGATCTTCTGCTTAGATGATCCATCTATTGCTGTGGGTGGAGTGTTGAAGTCTCCAACTACTAATGTATTATTATAAATATGATTTTTTATTTTGGTTATTAGTTGGTTTATGTAGTTGGCTGCTCCCATGTTGGGGGCATACATATTTACAACTGTTAGATTTTCTTGTTTGACAGACCCTTTAAGTATGATATAGTGTCCCTCCACATCTCTTACTATAGTCCTCGGTTTAAAATCTAATTTGTCTGATATAAGAATTGCTACCCCAGCTTTCTTTTGAGGTCCACTGGAATTAAATGGTTCTCCATCCCATTCAACAGACATTTTTAAGTATTCACTATGTGTCAATCACTCTACTAGATGCTGTATATATAAAAATAATACACATAAAAAGGATGGTAGGAAAAGGAAAAATGTCTTTATGAAGCACTCAATAATTTTTTTAAAATCACCTTTACATCATTTAAAAAGGGGTGCCTAGGTGATTCAGTCAATTAAGCATCCAACTCTTGATTTCAGCTCAAGTCATGATCTCTGGGTCATGAGATCGAGCCCCATCTCAGGCTTCACACTCAGTAGGAAGTCCACTGAAGACTCTCTCCCTCTCCCTCTGCTACTCTCTCTCTCTCAAAAATAAATACATCTTTTTTTTAAAAGGTGCATTTGAATAATGTTGCTTTTATTTTCCTCAAATATTGTATCAAATACTAAGTTGCAACTTAATCAGAGACTCTCAGATTCCACCTAACTCTTAAAACTATTTCTATCAACAGAAATAAACATTCCCCCTACAAAAAAGTACTATGGATTTGACTCTATCTGGTTTTATTGATTGTGCCCTAATTAGGCATCTCATTTAAACTCACTTTCCAAGCTCATATGGGAGTTTTCCTTTCCTTTCTTTCTTAGCCCATGTGTTGGTTTTTTTTTTTTTTTTTCCTATTTTGAGGCTTTTCAGACCAAGTTAATCATGGGCATATTTCCAAAATGCATAAGAATTAGAAAAAGGAGTTGATTGCTTAATTCTTGCTTCTGAGTTGGAGCTTGGGTTAATTAGCTAAAGCCAGAGTCCTCAGTATGCTCTCCAGGGACTGTGATCCACTGATTAGCAATGACAAGACCATCTGGCCTTCCTGCTGCATACTGGAGAAAGTGTCTTTTGGCATAAAAATCAGGGATGCCTATAATTTAGAATGAGTCAAGTGCTGCCACCACTTCTCAAAGACATGGTGTCTGACTACAGTATGAGGCCTATCCCAAAAGAAGCTGTCTATGGCCACGGCCACAATGTCACCATCTCGAAACTCAGCCCTACTCCCCTCCCTGCAGAGCCTCTTCTGACCTACTTCAGCTACTCTACTCCTCGACACTCCCCATCTAATAGCATTTCTTCCTCCATCAATCACTGCACCAACACTGACAAACCTTGATTCAAGACCTGTGTATACTTTCCGGTGGTTTTTAAATAGCTATTCATTAAGGAGATGCCAACTGGAAACAATAAAGGTCACAGAACAATCAGAGGGATGTGTCTGAGAAGCCAGGATTTGGCATATGGATAAACCCAATATGAACAGAACTAACTCTGTCCTGCTTGCTCTTCACACATGCAGCCTGGAACTGAAGAAGAAAGGGAGTACAGGGATGACAAACATGCCATGGGGAGAGATTGGTTAGGTGCCCATTGGTCTATCTTGATGTAATCAGCAGCATGCCCTCACTGAAATGTTGAAGAAAGCCAGCACTCTTCGCTTACCCAAGCCAACGATTTCCAGTCAGTGCATCCAGGATAGGCTTATTCCAGGAAAACCAAATAACCATATGACCCTCAGTCATTAGACCGTGTGTCCAGTTCAAGAACCAAAATAAATAGTCACGATAATGGAGCCTGAGGATCTCCAGGTCCAGGAGTATAGTCCTTGTCCATCCCACTTATTACTGGAGGCCATAATTAGACTAAGGACTGATGCCAATAAAAGACCAGTGAAAACTGGACTCCCCTGGGGGAAAAAATCCATTTGATAGCAAAGCTTCACAGATCATTCTTTCATGACCTTGTAGATGAGACTTTCAGTGCAGGCAGGCAAAACATTGAAATAACTGAAAGGGTGAACATTGTATGCTGGCTTCATTCAATATCCACACTGGTAAATATACTGTATCGCTTGTAATTTGCCTCAAATCTCACTTTGGATCTCAGAGTATTGCCCTTCCTGTATATTAACTTGAGTCTCACAAGTCTAACCAATTCCCAGTGAGTTAAGGAGGCTTTACACTGGATAATAGAAAAGTTTGTCCTTTTAAGTTGCCCAGATTTCTTGCAGTTACTGGGCATCTTGTTGCTGAGTTGTGTTGACTGAGAGCTTGGGTGAAGGTAGTGTTTTAATTTGGAGTCCTACTTTTCCTTGAATCGTCTGCACAGGTCTGAGAAGCCTGCAAATACCCACAGACTCTTCTCTTCGGGCTCTTTGTTAACTGAATGGTCTCAGAGGATCCAGCATAGACATTCTACACTGGTGTGGGTGAGAAGAGGCAAAAAGATACAAGAACCCTCTCTCTGATGAAATCTTGCCATTTGCAACGATGTGGATGGAACTAGAGGGTAATTTGCTGAGCGAAATAAGTCGATCGGAGAAAGACAACTATCATATGATCTCCCTGATATGAGGAAGTGGAGATGCAATGTGGTGTGTTTGGGGGGTAGGAAAAGAATAAATGAAACAAGATGGGATTGGGAGGGAGACAAACCATAAGAGACTCTTAATGTCACAAAAACTGAGGGTGGCTGGGGGAGGGGGTTAGGGAGAGGGTGGTGGGGTTATGGACATTGGGGAGGGTATGTGCTATGGTGAGTGCTGTGAAGTGTGTAAACCTGGCGATTCACAGACTTGTACCCCTGGGGCTAATAATATATTATATGTTTATTAAAAAATTTAGAAATTTTAAAAAAGAACCCTCTTTCTGATGGGAAGAACTCTACACCTCATGTTAGAAACTATATCCCACCCACCTGGAAAAATCCTACTCTTTCAGGAAGCCAGCACTAAAATTCACATTGGCAGCCATACTTAACTGCTCTTGATTACAAAAACTATAACAGGTTTAACTGTCATGCATCTGACAAAGTTCTATGCAAATTCGGATATTCTCTCAATGCTGTACATGTCATCTGTGATTTCTTACATTCAGTTTGGCAAGCTTCTACCATCTACAGAAACTCCTCTAGGTATACTAGTATCTATTCTGCATATTATGTTTCTTCCTCAGGTCTTATGACTCTAAGAAAATAAAGGGAAGATGATTGTAGTGTTTTTTGTAGCTTCCCTCTTATAAGGAAACCCAAGGCTATGAATAAATATTTAGGCTGAATGAATTTAAAAAAAGGAGGAAATTGCTCTTTGGAGAGGAACATTAATTCTTTCAACTTTCTTATGTGTCATTTAACAAATTACCCATTCCAAGGCACTAAATGGCTCTCAGCGGCCAGGCTGACTTAACAGCCATACAAACAACAACATTTTATTTATAGTTTACTAATGACATTTAATCATCTTGCCAATCCTTCATAACTGTGAGAACAATAAGCAGACAAAGCCAACTCTGCAAACAGGAAAACTAAGAGCCTGCCCACCCACAGGTCTCACAGGCCAACCTACAGTAATTCACCTCTCCTCCCTGAGATAAAATCCCATATAGTCATTTAAAGAATATGTATTCTTTGTGCCCCATCTAGCTTCTCCAGGTCAGTGGGCAATACATACATACTGAGAGGGTTGGACTGACTTTAGCTTTCTTCTTTTCAGACACTAAATGATAGGAGAACTCGACCCTAAAGAATGGAGTACGGTATAACTAGAAAAGAGCTAATGTTACTCAGTACCTCCTAAAACTCTCACACTTTTTTCTGTGTGATCTTAATGATTACAACAACCAAGTGAGAAATAAATTAGATTATGTCAAGAAAATGTAGGCTCTGAAAGGTTAAGTGTAATTTGCCTAAAGACACATAGTTAATACAGGGGACAGCCGCATTTAACCTATCTTTTGAAAAAGGTTGAGACTTATTTGCTTCCAATCTACATATGAATTACCAAGAGAATACAGATAAACAATATGATGCAATTTTGGCTTCTGCAATGAAAAGTACAGCGCTTCTGTCAAGGAAGCACAATTTTCAGATCATGGGAGATTTCGTCACCCTGAGACTCAGCAGGTCCGATGATTCAGGCTGGAAAATACAATGCTGATAGGCATTACACAAAAGCTGTCCCAAACACTTGAATTACTCTGTTTTAAAAACATACATTTTTTTTTTTAAGGCACAAGTTTGTTCTTCATGACTACAGAAGACAAACTAGAAAAACAGAATGACCTTCCTTACAAACCCTTGGAAGGCCAACGGATTGCAAATAAATATGCCAGGTTACAATTTAGGTATGAATCGTTGAGGACCTAGAACAATGATCATTTTGAGACTACAACATAGCAGAGGGATACATTTAAAAGAGATGCCATCAAAAAGTGATGACAGAGCAGAGGGCAGCCAGTCATGGAGGAGACCAATACCTTTGAGTCCAAGAACACCTTCCCGGAAGCAGAATCACCAGCCACCCCAACAGCCACGTGTACTCTGCAGAGAACGTGCAGCTGTGTGTCTGACACGAGCAGTGGACCAGAGCAGAACTATAGTCCCACATGCAATGGCAACCAGACCTTGGATTTAACACGGAGAGCTGGGAACCCCCAATGCAGCACCTTGTCCTTGGCGTTCCCTATTCCCAGGATGCTTATGTTCTAGCTGCGGGACAGCTCACAGTTCTGCTTCATTCAGGCCTCTGCTTTAATGCACACCTTTCCTTGAGCACCCTCTCCATTATACACTCTCCATGTATTTGCATGATTTTTATAGTACATGGAATTTACTATGTGACATTATAAAAAATATTTTGTCTCCCTCCCCAAAATGTTAGTTCCATAGTACATCATTAGTTTCAGATGTAGTGTTCAATATTTATCAGTCGCATATATAACACCCAGTAATCATCACAAGTGCCCTCCTTAATGCCCATCACCCAGTTACCCCACCTTCGCACCCACCTCCCTTTGTTCCCTATATTTAAGAGTCTCTCATGTTTTTTCTCCCTCTCTGATGACAAGAGTCAGAAAAGTTAGTTTGTTCAATGATGTATCCCTCATGCTTAGACCAGTGCCTGGCATCTGATAGACCCTCTTGCAAGAAATGGATGTAAAATGGATGAATTTTTCTTCAAGAGTAGCTTGTTTCTCCTCATGATAAATATTTTCCTAACAGCACCTCTTGATGCAAAAATTACTAGGATAGGTAACCATTTCTGTTGCATATCCTATTTTAATGCAACGTCTCAGCCTTGAAAATGAAAGCTTCCACTGGCAAACAATGCCAAATCTAACCTTCAGTTTTTCAGTACTATACCAAGAGATCGCTGTTAACTCTTTGCTGACTTTTCAATAAAATCAATATATAAATTATGTCATATTATAATGTTGTAGACTGAACAAAATACTACCCATATTTCCATTTTCCAGGAATTAAAGAAATATCAATGCCAGCTATTTCAAATGTCAAATTTTAATTCTAAAACTTGAATAATCAAATGAAAGTTTAAAAAAAATCATTGTTCATTAAACTGCTTAAATTTGGGGAACCCTAGATTAACTAAGAAGATATCATTCACCAATTTAAAAATCAAGTAAGTTAAGGGGCCCCTGTGTGGCTCAGTCAGTTAAGCATCTGCCTTTGGCTCAGATCATGACTCCAGGGTCCTGGGATTGAGCCCCATGTTTGGCTCCCTGCTCAGCAGGGAGTCTGCTTCTCCCTCTGTCCCTCCCCCATTCCTGCACACACTGTCTCTGTCTTTCTCTTTCTCTGAAATAAATAAAATCTCAAAAAAAATCAAGTAAGTAAATATTTACTTGCATATATCCCCCCAAGAGGTAAAGAATAAATAACTGTTGTCCACTGCACATCTTTTCTCCCCCAAGTGTTCATCAACAGTTTCATCCCTGAAAAATACAACAGGTCAGAGAACGAGTTGCTCACAGTTTATTAAGTGAAAGGAACCCAGAGGTGGGCTTTCACTTTGGACCTATCTCTTCAGTCACTCCTTCCCCAAGGAGTCACTCTGTTCCCATTTTCACGAGCTAGTTGAAGTTGCTACCCACAAACACCTGCCTGAAGATGCTTTCTTACTCTTCTCCGATTGCCCAATTTGGTAAATTATGTGCTAAGCTTGGTTGTTAAGCAGCCACAGAAACCTTGAGAACAAGTCCAGAGTCTGACATGCCTCACCACAAGCCATCACCCAGGCTGAGTGCCATATGTCTCTACTAGATTATTACCATGGTTCCGTGACTGGTTTCCCTACCTCCACCCATGCCCCTTTCATTATAAAACAGAAGTCAGATCATGTCACAGTGCTCATCAAAACTCTGCAAATCTTCCCAGGTACTCAGTGAAAGCTCTACTGTTCACAGTGACAGGAAGGTTTCCCTCACTACCCACTCTGCCTTACTTCACAGACTTCTTTTCCGGTTACTCTGCCTCTCACCCACTTTGTTCAAGTCAGTGGGGCTTCATGCTCCTCCCTGAACACACCCCTGTCTTAGGGCATTGTAGTGGCTGTTTACATGGCTTGGAAAACTCTCCCCCATATGCTTGCTTGCTCAACACCCTCACCTTTTCATGTTTTTGCACAAGTGTCATGTTCCCAAGAAGTCCTTCCCTAGCCATCTTTTTTATTTCACAACCTACTCCCCACCATGCTAGTACCCACCCACCCCCCATCTTCTCTAGCAGGCTGCACCGTTGTTTTTTGGTTTTTAATTTTTCCACTGTACTTACCATCTTCTAACATACTATATATTTTGCTTTATTTTTTTTTTATGTTTATATATATAGAGTCTGTCTCCCTCTATGAGGACAAAGAAGTTCATTTTGTTTAGTGATATATCCAGGGAGCCTAAAACCATCCCTGGCATGAAAAAAGGGTTCAATAAATATTTTTAAATTAATTAACTAGTAATTCTAATAATATAGCATGTGCTATTAATCAACCAATCAACAAATATGTTTTGAATGTAATCTATGGAATCCTAGGCAGTATGGAGGTTTGGGGGGTTTTGTTGTTTATTGTCATTTTAGCATAAACTATCTGTTCTCTGAGAGCTTACAGTCTAGTTGGAGAGATCATAGGTAATAAACAATATCAAAAAGATTAAGGATGGAGAATAACAGATCATTGGCTACACTAAAAAAAAAAATTCTGTGTATTTACGTGCATTTATGCAATAATTAGTCATTGGGCACCTGCTATGAGCCAGTACTATGCTAGCCTATAGATACTGGGGTGAACACATATACATGGTCCCTGCTTTCTTGGAACTTAGATTCTAATGAAGCAAACAGACAATAACTCAATGAATATATAGACAAAATTGTTACAGAAATACCCCCGGAAATAAACAAGATGTGCCATGGAGAACAGCAGCCACATCAACTGCAATCAGCAGATGAATGCAGGCTGGGAGGGAGCCGGGACCTCAGGGTCATCCTACCCCCTAGTCTCTTGTTGCTGCTGCCACTGGCCCCACTAAAGGCAAAGGGCAAGGGAGCAGGTGGAGAGGGTCTGGAGGAGCAACTGGAAGATATGGAGCATGAGATAGTGTTCTGTAATGTGTGCGTGTGTGCACACACACGTGCGGGTAAAAACATACCCAATGTTTGGTAAAACATTTGTAAAATGGGTATGTAAAAACAAACCCAGGGGCACCTGGGTGACTTAGTGGGTTAAGCCTCTGCCTTCGGCTCAGGTCATGATCCCGGGGTTCTGGGATCGAGCCTCGCATCGGGCTCTCTGCTCAGCAGGGAGCCTGCTTCCCTTCCTCTCTCTCTGCCTGCCTCTCTGCCTGCCTCTCTGCCTACTTGTGATCTCTGTCTGTCAAATAAATAAATAAAATCTTAAAAAAAAAAAAACACACAAAAAAAACAAACCCAAATACACCCAAAAGAATTCCAGGAACTTCCCCAAGTTTTCCTCATCCACTGTTATATCCACTGCACATTCACTTCCTCCTCATCTTTCTCCAGTGGGACAATCTGACTCCATTTTCCCAGGTACATTTTAATATACTTTTTTGTTTTGAAAATAGCCATTGTCATTCCTTATACTTTCATTAACTAAGTTCACAAAACTCAGCATCTTTCACTTTTCCCCATAGGTGAAAACTTTTCTCTTTTAGATTTTTAGTCTTCTAGTTATTTAACTTCTCCCCATTTTTTTGAATATGTAAAACAAAATTTTTATCCTACTTATTTGTAACTTAATAGTTTATCTGCATGAAAATGAACCTTTTCAAATTTGATTGGCATGTGATGGCTAACCTCACTTAATTTTTAAAGATTTTTTTAAAAACTAAGTGGCCCATTAAGGAAGGTCCTTTAAATCACCCATAAATATGCATAGAAAAAATTCCATATTTAAATTCTCAGAAATCGTATGCAAAGCTAAAACACACCTCAGACTCAATAATAATAATAATACCTAATATTTCTTTTTTTTATTTAAATTCAATTAGCCAACTCATAGTACATCATTAGTTTCAGACGTAGTGTTCAATAACTTATCAGTTGCATATATAACACCCAGTAATCATCATGTCACGTGCCCTTCTTAATTAATGCCCATCACCCAGTTACCCCATCTTCCCACCCACCTCCCTTTTTCCCTATAGTGAAGATTCTCTCCTGTTTTTTCTTCCTCTCTGATGACTTCCCATTCAGTTTTCCCTTCCTTCTCCTATGGTCCTCTCCCCTCGTATTTCTTGAGCACTTGCTATGTGTCAAATATTATGCTACTTTACAATGTTATTTAGTCCTCACAACCAAGGAAATAGGTACTATTATTACCCCCATTTTACAATTAAAACAAATAGAGGCACAGGAAGGTTAGGTAACTTTCTCAAGGTCACGGAGATAATACGTGAAAGAACTGGACTAAAGCTGTTAAACTACAGCTGAGCCCACAATCTATGAGGAAGTAATAGCACAGTGATGCCCAGAGGTCTGTCCAAGCACACTCCTGACCAATCAAAGTCCAATCACACTCCTGACCCATCATTCCCTACCTAGATATTCTGAAGGACAAAGAACTGATTATACTTACTGGCCATTCCATAATAGAAAAATATGTTAAAGTGGTACTGTAAGCAAATAAAAAGCAAGTTATATGACAACTGAGAATATTATGATCTCATCTGTAAAAATAAGGGTAGATCTTTATGAAGTAATTGTCCATAGTTATATTTAAGAAATAAATATATGGAACATACATACCAATGTGACTATTAATAGGTATTTCTAAAGTTACAGACAATTGCTAGAAAAGAAAAATCTTCCAATACATAGATTGGCCTCCAAAGAATGCTCGAAGGGGGTGAAGGCGTATTTACTTTCTACAACACCCTTCTGTAACATTTAAATTATTTATTGCAAACTTAAATAAGTTATCACAATAATTACATTAATACTTCATCTCGAGGTAAAAGCTGACATGACAATAACTCCAGTAACTTCATCACGTAAGAGCACTCCTGGTTGTCTGCAAGGTACTCAGTCTGGACTTTACTCCAGGCTGTAATACTAAACTTTTTGTTCCCTTTATCTTGCTGGCTACTTATGTTAATAACTTTGCAAAATATTTTAAAAATTAGCAGCCACAAAATATCTATTTCTTTGTGTATGTGTATGAAAGGGAGAGAATATGTGCAAGGGAAGGGTGGCAGAGGGAGAGGGAAAGAGAAAATCTTAAGCAGGCTCCATGCTCAGCACGGAGCCTGACCAGGGGCTGGATCTCACAACCCTAATCTCATGACCTGAGACAAAATCAACAGCTGGACATCTTAACTGAGTGAGGCACGCAGGTGTCCCTAAAATATCTCTTTCAATTTGGCTTTGTTAATGTCTTTTTAAAAGTTAAATACATCCAGAAGAAAACATTTACAAATTGTCCTTCCATAGTTTTGCAAATCTATGAGTGTTTTAACAGCCAACAGATGGCAAACACTGGACCAGTGAAGACTGATAAAGCTGTGACTTAATGGTTCCCCAAAGGGGGGGAAGTACTAAGACAATAGCTTGATGCTTGTCTATTTTCCAGTTATATTAATTCCAGCAGTCTGTCTAAATGCATAGAAGCAAACAATCTTAACATTAGGCCAGGCATAAATTTGTGCGGGAGCACAAGCAGTAGCTGGAATCGGTTCAACCACAGATCCTGGCTCCTATCTTATTAACCAGCCATGTTCTCATGTGGAACATCACATCACAGAGGATCTTGAGAGCTGAAGAAGAGATATTCATTTTGACTTAGTCTTTTTCCAGTGCAATGTCCCGTGACCGATGTGATACCAAACTCTAGAATCTAAATAGGGGTCTAGAGATGGAGAAGTTCAAAGAAAATTGATTAGTTACAGCAACAACTTGTTGGAGAACAGAATAGCCCGATATTAAATTCTCAGTATCTGTGAACAGTGAACTGGTTAAATAAATTAAGGAGGATTCAAATACTGAAATGCTAAGAAGGCACTGAATCCATGCAAAACATGATGTAAGCCAATATTCAACTTGATCACAAACTTGACAGTTTCTTTCAATGGTCATTCAACATTAGCATCCTAGACTGCAGAAAGCATAGTATTCTCACATGTTATGCACCCGCACATCACTAGTCAAGCAAGATGAGTTTGTCGCCCTTGCCGGCATTCCCAGAATCTACTTCTCTGTCAGTCCTAGGGAGTATATGGCATTCGTGCCCAGCTAATTATGACCAAAGAGCCCCTATGTTGTCTGCTCAATATCATATGTTCTCTCAATTGCCAAAATCATCTTCATATCTCACTTTAACTAGTTCTTTTCTTGGCAGAATCTATGCATGGCTCCTGAAGCAGGGGATAAAATCCTATTCTCAAGGGAGATGACATGGTGGCACTTGAGAATCAAATAAAACTGAGTTTAAATCCAACTTCCACCACTAACTAGCCATAAGACTTAAGCAAGATATTAAACCTTATGAGAATCAGTTTTCTCATTTTTTTCTAATATATTTTATTCATTCATTCATTCATTCTTTTATATTAAAGGGAGAGAACTTTGAGAGAGAGCAAGAGAGAGTGAGTGCATGAAGGGGAGTTGGAGGCACAGAGGCAGAGGGAGAAGCAGACTCCCCACTGAGCAGGGAGCCAGAGGTGGGGCCCGATCCCAGGACCTTGAGATCATGGCCTGGGCACCTTGAGCCACCTGGGAGCCCCTCAGTTTTTTCATCCTTAAAGTGCAACTGACCTTCCTTGTAGTTTAATGGATTAAATGAGATCATGTAAAATGAATGTAAAGTGCTCAGCACAGTGCCTGGCAAGTAGTAAGTGCCCAGCAAATGATAGTTTTTAATTCTAGAGGTTTTGAACCTTCTTCATAGCATGCTTTTTCTGCCTTTCCAACACACCCCCAAAGATCAAGAATGTTCAAACCACTGCACTGATACAATAAAAGACTCTCTTGGCCATAGTGTATGTTAAACTAACTAGAGGGAATTTTATAAGACATATACCAAAGATCTGAATTTTACAATAGGGATAACTCTCACAATGGTTCTTCCTTTTTGTGGGGAGTATATACCAGTTACTTATTCTCTTTGTGCCAGATTTGATGAAAATTCAGAAACTTTAAATCAAACTAACATAAAATACACATGAGACTGCCCCTGGGAAAATTCAATCAAATCAGTTTTCAATTTTCTGTGTTTGCTCGGACAGAAAACTGAATCAATAAAATCCATAGATCACTCAAACAAAAAGAAATCTAGTTTGAAACAACAACCTTGCCCTTCTAAAGCCTTTTGTCTGGAAGGTTTGCAAATGTACTGACTTCAATTATCATCATTAGCTAAAAGTGCAATTCTCCAAGGAGAGGCCAGGCATGAAGAGCAGCAAAAATAGTGACCAATGCTCACAGCCAAGTACTGGAGAGTGGGCAATGCTCAGAGACCAAGTAGGTGCTTGGTAGTGACCCACTAATCACAAGGAAGTCACCCTCATCTCAGATGGTTCTGCAGGAAGACAGTAATCCCAAAACAGCCCACACTAAAGTAGCCCAGAAAACCATAGGAGTTCTCCAGCTTGCTCAAACTTCCTGGCTTGAGGAAGAGGCAGCAGCAACAGTCTAGGTGCACGAAGCTGACCTTCCCTTACTCGTTCACTCCTTCTCCACAAGGTACAATAAAAAAAAATTAAAAAAAAATTTAAGCCCACATCACAAATGGGCGGTCATGAGCTGAACCCATCTGAGGGATGTGTTTTGTTTGGCTTATAGAATTTAAAAGAAATACTTTTTTTTTTCAATTTGCCAATCTTCAGAGAGAGATTTCACATAAAATCTACATTTCTGGCTCCCCTTAAACATTTCAGAGACTTGGCAATACCAGGCCAGTAGGTCCAGTGGAGACAAGTAGGTGAATTCTCTTTCAAGTAGGGTGTATGCTCTCAAATTTGCTACAATTCCCCCACACCCTGGTCTGTCACCCATCCCCCCACACTCATTTGCATGAGCTGCTGGGCACTGGTAGCTTTGTGAGTGCTCGGGACACTGGAAGGCCATCAAGAACATCAAGCCAGATGCATCAAATCAAAGTAGCAACCAATATGTCTATGAATCAAAACTGAAAACATAACAGCAAAGAACCAAACTGTTGAGTAGAAAAGCTCTAAACTAGCTGTGCAAATATATGGGTTTCCCTCCCAAGGTGGCTACTGTGTGAAATTAGGAAGCTACTTAGTCTTCTCTAAATTTCACTGTCCTCAATAACAAGTTGAGTGGTTGATACCAGCGTCATAGTATAGATCATAGAATGTAATTTCTGTTATTTTAATTTGATGATGATACTGAATTACTCTAAATATAGCTGACATGGGAATAAATCAAAGAGTTCTATTATAGGTATTTTAAAGTTCTCAGAAAAATATTCTAATGCATCATCCTGCTGATGATTCACATCATTCCCCTCACTTAGGCAATTCAAAATGCATGCAGTTAAGCGCTGGGGCCACAGTTTAAAATTCTTTGCTGGTAAAGGAAAGAAAAACTAAAGGAAAAAAATTAAGAATGAATATGCTTTTGTGTCTCATTACAGTTAGATTAACTGTGGTTTGGGTCATGGATTCTGGTTTTCTAAAGGCTAATGGGAATCAGAAGTTTAACTGAGGTTTTAGATAAGGTGTGGATCATTCACTGTATATTTTTGTTTACTTTTTAAATTTTTATTTAATTTCATTCAATTTACATAGAGTGTATTATTAGTTTCAGAGGTAGAATTCAGTAATTCATCAGTTGCATATAACACTCAGTCCTCATTACATCCTGTGCCCTCCTTAGAATTTATTTTTTTTTAAGATTTATTTATTTGACAGACAGAAATCACAAGTAGGCAGAAAGGCAGGCAGAGAGAGAGGAGGAAGCAGGCTTCCTGCTGAGCAGAGAGTCCAATGTGGGGCTCAATCCCAGGACCCTGGGATCATGACCTGAGCTGAAGACAGAGGCTTTAACCCACTGAGCCACCCAGGCACCCCCCTCCTTAGAATTTATTGACAGATGAAAGAATAAAAAAGATGTGGTATATATATATATATATATATATATATATATATATATACATACACACACACACACACAATGGAATATTACTCAGCCATCATTCACTGTATATTTTATCTAGAATTTCATTAAGCATGTCTAGATCTGTGAGCGCCCATAAAATTTCTGCACCCAAATGAGTTTCCAATAAAGATTCCTAAAGGGACTAGAGCCCATTAAGCCTTTTCATCCTGGAACCACATGTAGGATCTGGGAGAGGAGAGGATACTGATTAACACTTCCTATCAAACTCCCTTAATAAACCGAATTATTTTTAACCTTGAAATACACATTTCTCCAAGTGTATTTGAAGGAAAACCAATTTGGGGCACCTGAGAGTCTCAGTTGGTTATGATCCAGCTCTTGATTTCAGCTCGGGTTGTGATCTCAGCGTTGTGAGATCAAGCTCCATGTCAGCTCTGTGCTGGGCGTGGAGCCTGCATAACATTCTCTCTCCCTCTCCCTCTGCCCCTCCCTGCTCATTCTCTCTGTCTCTAAATAAATAAATAAATAAATAAATAAATAAATCTTAAATGAAAGAAGATTCATTTTGCACTAAATTTACACATTTTATGTAAATAGAGTCCTCTGCAAAGCAGTTGAGGAAATGTTAGGTTACATTAAGTTCTAAAGTGTTCTTTGTTGTAGGACTTCTCATCATCTTTCATACATAGTGACTCTCTGAAAGAAGGGACAAGTAGGAAGTGTTTCCCAGACTTATTTGACCACAGAGCCTTTCTTCAGGACTTCCTCTTGGGACTCTTTTAAGAACAAACTGTGAATAATCAGTGGTATTGGAAATGCACACATGACCTCAAATAAAAGCAATGGCCCGTGAAGAAATACTGGACTATTAAGCACATTCATAGTTCATAAAATTTAATGGGAGGTCCCTAATGATTTACTTTTAAGTCAGCCATAGTCTTTTAGGAGACCAAAACATGACCAAATGGCACCAACTACTCTGTCAAGCTTAATGTCCACATTTTTAAGTCTCGCCCCAAACTTGGAAATGAACTGCCTCCCCCCAGCAGGGGCTCAAAGTCTCCTTCAATAAATTAAAATGCTTCCTGGCCTACCAGGAATTTCTCTGAGCTGAAAGGATATATTCTTTCCAGGATACTAGGTCAGAGATGTTACAAAAGCAATCCAAGAATCATCAACACTGTCTGAGACTCTGGACCAAAGGAAGAGCCAATGCTGAACAACATCACTTAGAAGGGACAGTTGTTCTTTACTGGTGGGAGGAGGGTACAAAGAGGAAGGAGTGTTAATAGCCTCCATTCCAGAGGCTAAGGGGGATGGTCCAAATCCTATGACCACTAACCACAGGATGTGCACGTACACTCCTGAGGCCCATTTCCACGTGAACTGCTAGCTATGGGGACTATATTGAAACCACTAACTCTCTGTTCATCAATAAATCATCTAATGCATACATGCACATTCTTTCCAAAAATGGGCAGCTAACAGCTTATGGGACTCACTGTAATTTCTCTGCAAGACACTCATTTGATCAGTATGTGACGAAATTGATGACTCTTAATTTTATGTGTACATCCTTTCCCATATCCATACACTTCTTGTACCTGGACTGCTGAGCACTAAAATGATTCATAACACAATAAAACTGGAGAGAAACAAAGCCCTCAATTAACAACTCACTGAGAGAAATTCCTAGCTAAAACCACTGTAAGGCATATTATTGTTTCATAGTACATAAAGCATATTCCTGATATTATACCCAATAGAGCATCGAAAGCAGGACTAGGCACAGAGTAATTACTCGGAAAACATAACTGATTAGTAAATGTAGAGAAGAAAAAGCTAAGCATGAATGTAGAATAAATAAAAGAATAAATGTCTGGGGGTTTGGGGTTTTGTTTTTGTTTTTGTTTCTTTTTTTTTTACAAAGGCCTATATCTGCTTTACTGAAAAACATTTCTTTCCTCTGGATTTTTTAAAGATTTTATTTATTTGACAAACAGAGGTCACAAGCAGGCAGAGAGGCAGGCAGAGAGAGAGGGAGAAGTAGGCTTCCCGCTGTGCAGAGAGCCCGAGGCGGGGCTCTATCCTAGGACCCCAGGACCGTGACCTAGGCTGAAGGCAGAGGCTTAACCCACCGAGCCACCCAGGCACCCCCTTTCCTCTGGATTTAAGAAATGTTAGTGTTTGCATCAAACAATTCTAATGAAAACTGGAAACTTATTTAAATGTCTTTGACACAAAATTTTAAATTCATATTTCTTGATGTCTTGTATGTTCCTTTTCCTGTTTTTTCACCCCAGCCCTTTTTGCTTCTTGGCCCTTAGTTTTAGTAGTGTTATTACCCTTCTGATTAAAAGAAGTAATTCACAGGGCACTGGGTGGCTCAGTTGGTTAAGTGTCTGCCTTCATCTCAAGTCGTGATCTCAGGGTCTGGGGATTGAGCCCCGCATCGGGCTCCCTCCTCAGGGGAGAGTCAGCTTCTCCCTCTGCTCCTCCTCCCTGCTCATGCTCTCATTCACTCTCTATTCTCTCAAATAAACAAAATCTTTTTAAAAAATAAAATGAAAATGAAAAATAAAAATGAAAATGAAAAAAATAAAATAAATGAAAATGAAAAATGAAAATGAAAATAAAAATAAAAATGAAAAAAAAATAAAAAATTTATGCTCAGCACAAAAAACAAATCAGAAAATATGAAAAACTATAAAGAGAAAATAAAGGTCAATGCTAATCCCACAATCCAGAATTAACCATTGCTAACATTTTAGTAACTTCCCTTCAAACTTTTTTTATTTGTATATTCAAAATGAGACTACTACACACACTTAAAGTTTTTTGTTTTGTTCTTTTGACCAAGTACTGTGAAATGAGCCTGTGACTACCAACTGATCATCCTTCAACAAGGGTGAGAATGTTCATATTTTCAATTATAGGTTTATCCTATCAATCCACCAAGGTATCTATTGTTTGAATCAATAAAAAAAAAAAAAAAAAAACTGGAAGTGTCAATGGGAGTCTGGTTAGATAAACTGTAAACCCCCATACAAAAGAATCATAGATACCTATTAAAAAGACTGGTTCTACTAAGAGCTTTCTCAGCATTTAATAAAAATTTCATCTTTTGATAAGTTGAGCTGAGAGCCAGGAGTTATTGTGAGTGATTTGTCCCTTTGAAGAAATCTTTTCTTCATGGATTCATGACAAAACAACTTACCAAGTAGTATGTACTTCTAGAAAGAGGTCTTGGTAATTATTTTTAGTGTTTCATCTTTATACCCTTCATTGGATATTTTAAATTTTTTTTAAAAGCACTGGTAAAAATAAGGAAATACAAATTAAAACCACATTGAGATATCACCTCACACCTGTCAGAATAGCTAAAATCAAAAACACAGAACCAATAAGGGTTGGCAAGGATGTGGAGAAAAAGGAACCCTCGTGCACTGTTGGTGGGAATGCAAACTGGTGCAGACACTCTGGAAAACAACATGGCACTTCCTCAAAAAATTGAAAATAGAACTACCATATGACTCAGTAATTACACTGCCAGGCATTTACCCATAGAATATGAAAACACTAATTTGAAAGGCTACACGCACCTCTATGTTTACAGCAGCATTATTTATAATAGCCAAATTAGGGAAGCAGCCCAAGTGTCCACCAAGAGATGAATAAATAAAGATGTGGTATATATACACAATTCAATATTATGAGCCATAAAAATGAATAAAATCTTGCCATTTGCAACAGTATGGGTGCAGTTATATAATGCTAAGCAAAACAAGTCCATCAGAGAAGGACAAATCCCATATGATTCACTCATTTGTGGAATTTAAGAAATAAACAAATGAACCAAGGGGAAGAAAGAGATAAACCAAAAAACAGTCTCTTAACTGCAGAGAACAAATTGGTGGTCACCAGAGGGGAGGTGGTGGGGGGATAAAATAGATGATGGGGATTAAGCATACAATATCATGATGAGCACTGAGTCATCAATGAAGCTGTCGAATCATAACACTGAACACCTGAAACTAATATAACTCTAATATAGTATGTTAACTCTACTGGACTTAAAATTAAAAATAAATAAAAAGAGCTACAGAACGATAAAAGCACTGGTAAAAGTAAGTCAGGAAAGTTTTAATTAGGACAAAGGGTAAGTCAAGAACTCTAAAGGGTCTGATATTTTACACTACAAGCCAATAACTGAACGTGGAAGAGTTTCATAAAGACACAAGACTCCTGGGTCGGAGAGAAGAATACTATTCTCCTGGAAGAAGCAAGAGCCAGAGTGTCAGCATTTCCTTATACCGGTTCCCCAATCCCCAACTGCCACAAAGTATGGTAAAGAGAGCTAGATGAGAGAAACACAGACTGCGTTGTATTCCAAGACAAAAACTTGGAACTTTAAGATTCTGAAACTTTTACAACGAGCATGTCTGTTCTTTACTCTCAAAGGAAGAGATTTCTGTTTTCCAAGGCTGTTCATTATGCAAACATACTCAAAAAGACAGTCTGGAGTCAAAGTAGTCTGTGTTTCTGCTCTCAAAACGTGCAGAACTTCAAGAGACTCACAGAGAACCTGTTCCCAGCAGAATACACACCACTCTTTCTAGTGGTTGCCTGTTCAATTCTCTGTGTTTTATGATATATTTAACCAATGTCTTTTTTTAAAATATTTTATTTATTTATTCGACAGAGAGAGAGATCACAAGTAGACAGGCAGAGAGAGAGAGAGAGAGAGAGAGGGAAGCAGGCTCTCTGTTGAGCAGAGAGCCCAATGCAGGACTCGATCCCAGGACCCTGAGATCATGACCTGAGCGGAAGGCAGCGGCTAAACCCACTGAGCCACCCAGGCGCCCCCATTTAACCAATGTCTTAAGAGGAACTTCGGTTGTTTCAAAAGCCATCATTAACACTCTCAGACTTGTCTCCTTTTTTTTTTTAGTTTAATCTCGAAATGGGATTGCGGAGTTAGACTATCAAGGAACTTTTAGAAAAAAGATTTTCTTACATGCACCTCACACCGCCCTCTAAGAAGCTGACAGGCATTGCGTGAGTCCTGCTCACCATCCAAATGTTTGGTTCTCGCCACCTTCACGAACATGGGGGATTTTCAATCTTTTCTCTTCCTATCTAACAGTCCAAGTGACATCTACTTTGTTTTCATTTTCATTTGTTGATTACTAATAAAACTGATTATTTTTATGTTCATTAACCATGTATCTTTCTTCTTTACACATCAAATAATGTCATCCATCAAGTCATGGCTTTTTTTTTTTAAGATTTTATTTATTTATTTGACAGACAGAGATCACAAGCAGGCAGAGAGGCAGGCAGAGAGAGAGAGAGGAGGAAGCAGGCTCTCTGCAGAGCAGAGAGCCCAATATGGCGCTCGATCCCAGGACCCTGGGATCATGACCTGAGCTGAAGGCAGAGGCTTAACCCACTGAGCCACCCAGGCGCCCCAAGGCATAGCTTTTTAATAGAGCATTCATCTCTGTTTTATTGATTGGTAGTGACTATATGTATATTAAGGCTATTAACCATTTCTCTGTTAGAGGCTACCTCTTCTCATGGTATAGTCCATCGAGACTTTTTATACAAAAGAATAAATGCAGTTCAGTATACACCCAGACATTTTCCCTATTCTTAAGGACAACCTCCTAGCTTCCAGATTACCAGTCTACCTCTGAAGGGAAAGCTATTATAATTACACATCTATAACGGGACTATAAACCCCTTTCTTTCTTCTTTTGGGCATCTCTGACTTAATATGCTATCAAAAGTCTGTGCTAAATAGCTTAAAACTCATCCAGTTGCAAATGTGAGTTTTCACTAAGTCCTTCTTTCTTTTTTCCTGCCAAATTTCATAGGATTAAGTTTGAAACTAATTATAAAAGCAATGTGGAACACTAAGAAACAAGACTAAAAAGGCTCTAATAGAAGGATTTGATCCAAGCTTGTTTTAATAGAAATGTCTCATCTTCTCAGTGTTAGAATGAAAGTCATTATCCACTAACATCCCTATTTCCTAGGCCAAGTAAATACAAAAGGTTCTATCTGCATATGAAACACATGTGCTTTGCTAGGAATATTATAAAATTTAAGGAAGTTATATAATTTGTTAATTTTGCTAGTGGTCTCCCCATCTGGAGAGGACTTTTAATTACCTATGAAAAACTTGTTGCATCAGAAACAAATCATTTCTTATAAATCATAGCCAGAAATTACAGGAATATAAAAGGAAAAATATATTGAAATTTAAAGTAATTTTTTAAAGTGATGACAACATTAAAATGAAGTCCTTCCACTCTATAACCAAGTACCTTTTCCCCTAAGAAAAAAATGCTCTCAGGCAGCTACCATCAAACAATTTACCAGCATAAAATCTGACAGGGGCTTTTCTGTGATGTAAAAGAGATGTTAAATCAGAACTTAGTAGTGACTGTCCAATCTCAAAATTCTCAAGGAAATCTTTTCACTGCTTTCAGGTAGTTGATGTACGTATTTAAATATAATTTTAAAAAAACAATTTCAAGGTCAGAATAAATACCAAAATAATGTAAGAGACCCCAGTTCCTCCTGTGCTGTACTTGTGGTGGGGAAATCAAAGTCGAACTCAAACCCCTTACGGGTTGAAGTGCTCCAAGCTCCTAGGGGGCAAAGAGCACCTTCAGAGCTAAGGAGACCCATCAGAGACACAATCTAGGCTGTGTCCAAAGAATTCAGCATTTCTGGTGGCACCAAAGGGTGAAAGGGATTTTCACAGCCAGATGTTGTCAGTATTTTCCATTCTCCAGGTCACAGAGAGAAGACTGTGAGTAGCTGTTATTTGAAATGTTTTTCTTCTTGACATTGTATAATTTCTTGGGGCCCAGAGAGAACTACATATCCGTATGTTATGTATGTATATTGTATGGGTATGTATAAAAATATCTATATTCATACACATATATATTCATACACTTATATACACAAAGATATATGTACACATAACTTTAATCCAACACCACACAAGCTTTTAGTTTCTCTATCTTCTTCATGCCCAAACTGAAACTTGAAAGAATAAACATGAGCATTTATTTACCTCTCCCAACAACCTCCATTACATTCTGAGACTCAGGGGACTGGTGACCTAATTCATATCACACCCCAAGGGAACAGTAAGTGGGCTTTCACTCTCAGGAAGTTCCAAGACTTCCTTTTCCTTTGCCTCTCTCTTGGCACCTGAGTTTAACTAGTTTCTGGAGCACAAGGAGGGACTATTTGATCTTCTTATACACCCCAAAGTGGTCACAGAGGCCAGCACAGAGGACAGTATCTTGAGAAGAAGAAGAAGAAGAAAGAAGAAAGAAGAAAGAAGAAAGAAGAAAGAAGAAAGACGAAGAGGGGCACCTGGGTACCTGAGTTGACTAAGTATCTGCCCTCAGTTTAGATCATGATCTCCAGGTCCTGGGATCAAGTCCTGCATCCAGCTCCCAGCTCAGCAGGGCACCTGCTTCTGTCTCTCCCTCTGCCTCCTATCCCTACTCATAAGAATTTTAAAAAGAAGAGATGGTGGGGCGGAGGTACCAGGGTGTCTCAGTCTGTTAAGCATTAGACTCTTGATTTCCGCTCAGGTCATGACCTGAGGGTTGGAAGAGTGAGCCCAGTATCCGGCTCCCTGCTCAGCAGGGAGTCTGCTTGAGATTCTCTCTTTCCCTCTCCCTTTACCCGCCCTCCCCACTGGTGCACTCTCCCTAAAATAAACAAATTTTTTTAAAAAGAAATTAAAAATGAAATAAAATAAAGAGACATTCTTCTATTTGTACACCCCATAGTAAGTACAGCTAAAATCCTGAACCACAAGGCCCAATTAGTGAGTGAAGGTCTTCATAACCCTCAATAACTGAGTATATAAATTGGAACAACAGGCTTACTTTACCCCTTGGATTCACAGAATCATGGGATCTGAGCCCTGGGTAGTGTCAGGAAAGCTCACTTGATCCAACAAAATGACCATTTCCTGATGAGATTATGAGAAAGCAAACCTTGTTGATATTCTCTGTCCAGTAATGCATTCCTCTGTGTCTAGATACACATAGCAAAAACATGGCATGGTCGGTCTTCTTTGATTGTTGGTAATTGGCTTAAAATCAACCATGCAGCCTTACATCACACTTTGAGACAAGAACAGAACTATGTGGTCAAGAATAATGAGAGTAAGCATGTTAGGTAAAAAGTATAGTAGAATTAGAGCCAGATACGTACCTCTGCGTGGCTCGGTCAGTTACACATCCAACTCTTGATTTTAGCTCAGATCATGATCTCAGGGTCATGGGATCGAGCCCAGCATCAGGCGCCATCCTTACCCTCCCCCTCTACTCCTCCTCCCACACTTGCATGCTCTCTTTCTCTGTCTCAAATAAATAAATTAAATAAATAAATATGCAAAATCTTAAAAAAGAATTGGAGCCAGATGATGTTTGGAAAGATCTAAGGGCCAGGGCAAGATTTGGAAATGTGATTAATTAAAGCCACTTGGTTTTTCACTCTTAAATTTTCTTTACAGTCAAAACTGTATCATTCATCCAGTTAGAAAGAAGATGTAAAGTATGAACTTCATTTTTGTCAGCTGCAGGAACAGATGCTGATAAGAAAATATCTCTCCTGGGTCATTGTACTTATGATCCCCTGACTCATGCTAGCTCTCCTGAGAAGTGCATATGAGCATGGGGTCTATAAACACTGGCCCCACCGGGACACGAGAAAGTGTTTATCTTTAGCAGAAGCAGATTTGCTGCCAGGCTATTGAGTCTGAAGTTTCAAGGTCCTCACTGGTGTTGACCCCACCAAGGCCCTGGACGGTAGGCTGGCAATGTCACATGACTCTATGTTTCCGTAAAACTGGCAAAAGCAAAATATTTTAATTGCACAGGTTGATGAGGACCACTAATCCTCTCCATTCCCATGTCTTCCTCATGCAGATGCTAGAGTAGAAAGAAACAGCAATCTTAACCAACCCATTGCAGGAGAGCAGTGTTGAAGTGGCTCCAGTTATTTTGGGATCCAGCTAAGAGAGGAAGTAGAGTTGGAAACACAGTTAGTTTAAATTTAACGGGATAGAGTTATGCAGTTCACAGCCACTTCCACACATAGTTAAATGACTGCTAGCTGGCACAGTGTAGGAATAGCTTCTAGGGAAAATATTCCTTCTGCCACCCTGCTGACTCCCCCAGCAACGGAGCACGAAGATGCGGGACCAGAGGTTGGATTACTATGTGAATGGGTCCTGGAGCACACAGTGCTAGAAGTATGTGGGTAATGAAGGAGAAATAAGGACTGCAAGAAGCTGAAGGTTGGAGGAAATTTCCAATTATAGAATCCAAAAAAATCATAAAACAGAAGACTGGGTTCTCGTAGCTAAAAGAAATTTTGACACCCAGTCCAAAGGAATTTTGTTCTTATTAGGAATATATTCAATAAGGCAATTAGTGAAATTATAACATCCTTTTTTTCCGTGTTTTGTTGGGAAACATATTACATAGAAGCTATACTAATCCTGTATTGACAGAGTAGGAATTATAATAACATATTAAATAGCAAGTGTGCTTATAATAGTTCATATATGAAACTTTAGTTTCCCACATTTGACAGTAATACTAAAAATATATATTATCAATGAGCTGTGAAGCTAAAAAAACTTCTCTTAATCACCAATAACAGAAAAACTTTTAAGCAACATGCTAGAAAAATAAACAAATGATCTGTCTTCTTTGTAGAAACGGTATCATAAAATTAATGCCACATGAAGAAGGTATCAAAGGGTACACAGCCTCAAGATGTTGAAAATAATAATATTGGTAATACTGATTAACAGGTAACATATTTTTTAAATCTAACCTATTTTTCTGATTTTTCTATGTTTATGCTACTTATAAGGTTTTTTGTAACAGTACTTTGATACCATTTCTTTTTATGTTTTAAGTAAAACTTGACTTTTGTACTTTAATTTGTATTTTCAAGTTTGAAATACTTTTAATTTTAATTGCACAGGTTGATGACTACCGCTATTCCTCTCCACTTGACCAAGTACTGACCAAGCAATATTCCTGAAATTATAAAGTCTTGGGGCTCAAAAAATCTCAGATCCTCCCCAACAAGATCCTCCCTAGAAGAATCAGGAGTTCTGAAAGGCCAAGAGCCTTGAAGAAGGGAGAAACGTCAAGAGATCATCGTGCGTGTCCCCTACAAGCTAAGGGGTGCTCCTTGGGATCGGTCTGGCCATCTTTATATTCTGCGTAGTGTGAGGGAATAAACGTACCAGAAGAGGCTGGATGAACAGGTGGGACCAAAGCAGGGAGCAAACAAGGGATCAGGTACAACACAAAATTCCTCTATAACTCCAAAGGGAGAAAGAAACATTCAGGGAACCAAGTACTCAGGAGGGAAGGCCAGCTGGCTCTTTGATCCACAGCTAAGATAACAGCAACTATCCCTCAGGCCTGGGGAATGAGACAGATGTGATGATCCTGTTACTGAGGGGGGTTGGAGTGGGGGAATTTATAGTAGCCACAGTTTGGGGTATCTGCCCCATGTGAAACCCTTCTCTAAGAAACACTCCTATCGTCTGTGAGACACCATTGTACTCTGCTAAGAAATTCCCCTTTTGAGATGAAAGTCTTACTCTCAGACACTCACGGGAAGACACAGTGTCCTGCCCTCAGACATGCCTCGCTTTTCCCCATCTGGAGCCTTTCTGGCTCAAACTCTTCATTTAGGAAACAGTCTTCTTGACTTCCCCCACGTTATCAGTTTCCTACAGCTGTTGTAAAAAGTCAGCAGAAACTCAGTGGCTTAAAACAACAGCAATATATTCCCTCACAGATCTGAATGCCAGAAATTCCAAAGTGAGGTGTTGGCAGGATGCTCTCTAAAGGCTTGGCAGGGTCGGGCAGGGGCGGACGGGGGCGGGGCGGGGGGGGATTCTCCTTTGCCTCTTCCAGCCCCTGGGGGCTCCAGGCATTACTTCACTCATAGCCCCCAACACAAAATCTACTCCATTTTCACATAGCATTCTGCGTGCTCTCTGACAAAGACACTTCTCCTGCTGACTGTCCACCAGTCCTTGAGGATGATTTCATTGCATGATCCTTTCTTACTGCAACTGCAAGGGTCCATTCTCCAATGAGATCGTATTATTCACAGGTCCTGCAAATTAGGACGTAGACGTATCTTTTGAGGAGCCACCATTCAACTCACTACACACATGCAGGCACTTAGCACCACAAAGAAACCTGACACTTGACTCTGCTCCTGGTCATTCATCTAACTCCCATCTCTAAAACAGCACTGTCCAACAGAATTTTTTCTACCAAAATGGATATGTTCTATATCTGTGCTATCCTATGTGGTAACCACATGTAGCTATTGAGAAATTCAAACATAAAATGAAACTAAATGACCAAATTTTTAAAACTGTATTTAATCTTAAATAACCTAGATGCAAACAGCTGCATGTGTTATTGGCTGCCATGCTGGACAGTCACAGCTCTAAATTTTTTTGTAGGCCTTGCTATTTATTTTTCCAACTTTACCAAGTTGTGATAGATTAAAAATTATATATATATATTTAAGATATACAATGTGATTTGATACATGTGGACATTGTGAAATGCTTACCACAATCAAGTAAGTAATGAATACATCCATCACCTCACACAGCTGCATGTGTGCGTGGGTGTGGGTGTATGTGTGGTGAGAACACTTAAGAGCTACTCTCAGCAAATTTCAAGTATACAACACAGTTTTATTAACTACAGTCACCCTGATGTACATTCGATCCCTGGAACTTCTTCATCTTATAACTGAAAGTTTGTACCCTTTGACCACCATCTCCCTATCCTCCATCCACCCTGTCCCTTGCCCCAGAGAACCATAATTCTACTCTCTACTGTAAGTTCAACTTTTTTTTAATTTTTTTTATTTTTTATAAACATATATTTTTTATACCCAGGGGTACAGGTCTTGTGAATCACCAGGTTTACACACTTCACAGCACTCACCTTAGCACATACCCTCCCCAATGTTCATAACCCCACCCCCCTTCTCCCAAACCCCTCCACCCAGCCGTCCTCAGTATGTTTTGTGAGATTACGAGTCACTTATGGTTTGTCTCCCTCCCAATCCCATCTTGTTTCCTTTATTCTTCTCCTACCCACTTAACCCCCCATGTTGCATCTCCACTTCTTCATATCAGGGAGATCATATGATAGTTGTTTTTCTCCGATTGACTTATTTTGCTAAGCATGATACCCTCTAGTTCCATCCACGTCGTCGCAAATGGCAAGATTTCATTTCTTTTGATGGCTGCATAGTATTCCATTGTGTATATATACCACTTCTTCTTTATCCATTCATCTGTTGATGGACATCTAGGTTCTTTCCATAGTTTGGCTATTGTAGACATTGCTGCTATAAACATTCAGGTGCACGTGCCCCTTCGGATCACTACGTTTGTATCTTTAGGGTAAATACCCAGCAGTGCAATTCCTGGGTCATAGGGTAGCTCTATTTTCAACATTTTGAGGAACCTCCAAGCTGTTTTCCAGAGTGGTTGCACCAGCTTGCATTCCCACCAACAGTGTAGGAGGGTTCCCCTTTCTCCGCATCCTCACCAGCATCTGTTATTTCCTGACTTGTTAATTTTAGCCATTCTGACTGGTGTGAGGTGATATCTCATTGTAGTTTTGATTTGTATTTCCCTGATGCCGAGTGATATGGAGTACTTTTTCATGTGTCTGTTGGCCATCTGGATGTCTTCTTTGCAGAAATGTCTGTTCATGTCCTCTGCCCATTTCTTGATTGGATTATTTGTTCTTTGGGTGTTGAGTTTGCTAAGTTCTTTATAGATTTTGGACACTAGCCCTTTATCTGATATGTCGTTTGCAAATATCTTCTCCATTCTGTCAGTTGTCTTTTGGTTTTGTTAACTGTTTCCTTTGCTGTGCAAAAGCTTTTGATCTTGATGAAATCCCAATAGTTCATTTTTGCCCTTGCTTCCATTGCCTTTGGCGATGTTCCTAGGAAGATGTTGCTGCGGCTGAGGTCGAAGAGGTTGCTGCCTGTGTTCTCCTCAAGGATTTTGATGGATTTCTTTCTCACATTGAGGTCCTTCATTCATTTTGAGTCTATTTTCGTGTGTGGTGTAAGGAAATGGTCCAATTTCATTTTTCTGCATGTGGCCATCCAATTTTCCCAACACCATTTATTGAAGAGGCTGACTTTTTTCCATTGGACATTCTTTCCTGCTTTGTTGAAGATTAGTTGACCATAGAGTTGAGGGTCTATTTCTGGGCTCTCTATTCTGTTCCATTGATCTATGTGTCTGTTTTTGTGCCAGTACCATGCTGTCTTGATGATGACAGCTTTGTAATAGAGCTGGGAGTCTGGAATTGTGATGCCACCAATTTGGCTTTCTTTTTCAATATTCCTTTGGCTATTCGAGGTCTTTTCTGGTTCCATATAAATTTTACGATTATTTGTTCCATTTCTTTGAAAAAAATGGATGGTATTTTGATAGGGATTGCATTAAATGTGTAGATGCTTTAGGTAGCATAGACATTTTCACAATATTTATTCTTCCAATCCAGGAGCATGGAACATTTTTCCATTTCTTTGTGTCTTCCTCAATTTCTTTCATGAGTACTTTATAGTTTTCTGTGTATAGATTCTTAGCCTCTTTGGTTAGGTGTATTCCTAGGTATCTTATGGTTTTGGGTGCAATTGGAAATGGGATGGACTCCTTAATTTCTCTTTCTTCTGTCTTGTTTTTGGTGTAGAGAAATGCAACTGATTTCTGTGCATTGATTTTATATCCTGACACTTTCCTGAATTCCTGTACAAGTTCTAGCAGCTTTGGAGTGGTGTCTTTTGGGTTTCCCACATAAAGTATCATATCATCTGCAAAGAGTGGTAGTTTGACTTCTTCTTTGCCAATTTGGATGCCTTTAATTTCCTTTTGTTGTCTGATTGCTGAGGCTAGGACTTTTAGTACTATGTTGAATAGCAGTGGTGATAATGGACATCCCTGCCGTGTTCCTGACCTTAGCGGAAAAGCTTTCAGTTTTTCTCCATTGAGAATGATATTTGCGGTGGGTTTTTCATAGATGGCTTTGATAATATTGAGGTATGTGCCCTCTATCCCTACACTTTGAAGAGTTTTGATCAGGAAGGGATGCTATACTTTGTCAAATGCTTTTTCAGCATCTATGGAGAGTATCATATGGTTCTTGTTCTTTCTTTTATTAATGTGTTGTATCACATTGATTGATTTGCGGATGTTGAACCAACCTTGCAGCCCTGGAATAAATCCCACTTGGTTGGAGTGAATAATCCTTTTAATGTACTGTTGAATCCTATTGGCTAGTATTTTGGTGAGAATTTTTGCATCTGTGTTCATCAAGGATATTGGTCTGTAGTTCTCTTTTTTGATAGGATCCCTGTCTGGTTTTGGGATCAAGGTGATGCTGGCCTCATAAAATGAGTTTGGAAGTTTTCCTTCTATTTCTATTTTTTGGAACAGTTTCAGGAGAATAAGAATTAGTTCTTCTTTAAATGTTTGGTAGAATTCCCCCAGGAAGCCATCTGGCCCTGGGCTTTTGTTCATTTGGAGATTTTTGATTACTGTTTCAATCTCCTTACTGGTTATGGGTCTGTTCAGGTTTTCTATTTCTTCCTGGTTCAGTTGTGGTAGTTTATCTGCCGCTAGGAATGCATCCATTTCTTCCAGGTTGCCAAATTTGTTGCCGTAGAGTTGCTCATAATATGTTCTTATAATTGTCTGTATTTCTTTGGTGTTAGTTGTGATCTCTCCTCATTCATTCATGATTTTATTTATTTGGGTCCTTTCTCTTTTCTTTTTGATAAGTCTGGCCAGGGGTTTATCAATCTTATTCTTTCAAAGAACAAGCTCCTAGTTTCGTTGATTTGTTCTATTGTTTTTTTGGTTTCTATTTCATTGATTTCTGCTCTGATCTTTATGATTTCTCTTCTCCTGCTGGGTTTAGGCTTTCTTTCTTGTTCTTTCTCCAGCTCCTTTAGGTGTAGGGTTAGGTTGTGTACCTGAGACCTTTCTTGTTTCTTGAGAAAGGCTTGTACCACTATATATTTTCCTCTAAGGACTGCCTTTGTCGTGTCCCACAGATTTTGAACCATTGTGTTTTCATTATCATTTGTTTCCATGAATTTTTTTCAATTCTTCTTTAACTTCCTGGTTGACCCATTCATTCTTTAGAAGGATGCTGTTTAGTCTCCAGGTATTTGGGTTCTTTCCAAATTTCCTCTTGTGATTGAGTTCTAGCTTCAGAGCATTGTGGTCTGAAAATATGCAGGGAATGATTCCAATCTTTTGATAACGGTTGAGACCTGATTTAGGACCGAGGATGTGATCTATTCTGGAGAATGTTCCATGTGCACTAGAGAAGAATGTGTATTCTGCTGCTTTGAGATGAAATGTTCTGCATATATCAGTGATGTCCATCTGGTCCAGTGTGTCATTTAAGGCCTTTATTTCCTTGTTGATCTTTTGCTTGGATGATCTGTCCATTTCAGTGAGGGGAGTGTTAAAGTCCCCTACTATTATTGTATTATTGTTGATGTGTTTCTTTGATTTTGTTATTAATTGGTTTATATAGTCGGCTGCTCCCACGTTAGGGGCATAGATATTTAAAATTGTTAGATCTTCTTGTTGGACAGACCCTTTGAGTATGATATAGTGTCCTTCCTCATCTCTTATACTCTTTGGCTTAAAATCTAATTGATCTAATATAAGGATTGCCACCCCTGCTTTCTTCTGATGTCCATTAGCATGGTAAATTGTTTTCCACCCCCTCACGTTAAATCTGGAGATGTCTTCGGGTCTAAAATGAGTTTTTTGTAGGCAACATATAAATGGGTTTTGTTTTTTTATCCATTCTGATACCCTACGTCTTTTGATTGGGGCATTTAGCCCATTAACATTCAGGGTAAGTATTCAGAGATATGCATTTAGTGCCATTGTATTGCCTGTAAGGTGACTGTTACTGTATACTGTCTCTGTTCCTTTCTGATCTACTACTTTTAGGGTCTCTCTTTGCTTAGAGGACCCCTTTCAATATTTCCTATAGAGCTGGTTTGGTGTTTGCAAATTCTTTCAGTGTTTGTTTGTCCTGGAAGCTTTTTATCTCTCCTTCTATTTTCAATGATAGCCTGGCTGGATATAGTATTCTTGGCTACATGTTTTTCTCATTTAGTGCTCTGAATATATCATGCCAGCTCTTTCTGGCCTGCCAGGTCTCTGCAGATAAGTCTGCTGCCAATCTAATATTTTTACCATTGTATGTTACAGACTTCTTTTCCCGGGCTGCTTTCAGGATTTTCTCTTTGTCACTAAGACTTGTAAATTTTACTATTAGGTGACGGGGTGTGGACCTATTCTTGTTGATTTTGAGGGGGGTTCCCTGCACCTCCTGGATTTTGATGCTTGTTCCCTTTGCCATATTAGGGAAATTCTCTCCAATAATTCTCTCCAATATACCTTCTGCTCCCCTCTCTCTTTCTTCTTCTTCTGGAATCCCAATTATTCTAATGTTGTTTCATCTTATGGTGTCAATTATCTCTCGAATTCTCCCCTCATGGTCCAGTAGCTGTTTGTTCCTCTTTTGCTCAGCTTCTTTATTTTCTGTCCTTTGGTCTTCTATATCGCTAATTCTTTCTTCTGCCTCACTTATCCTAGCAGTGAGAGCCTCCACTTTTGATTGCACCTCATTAATAGCTTTTTTGATTGATTTCAACTTGGTTAGATTTTAGTTCTTTTATTTCTCCAGAAAGGGCTTTTATATCTCCTGAGAGGGTTTCTCTAATATCTTCCATGCCTTTTTCGAGCCCCGCTAGAACCTTGAGACTCGTCATTCTGAACTCTAGATCTGACATATTACCAATGTCTGTATTGATTAGGTCCCTAGCCTTTGGTACTGCCTCTTGTTCTTTTTTTTGTGGTGAATTTTTCTGCCTTGTCATTTTGTCCAGATAAGAGTATATGCAGGAGCAAGTAAAATACTAAAAGGGTGGCAAAGACCCCAGGAAAATATGCTTTAGCCAAATCAGAAGAGATCCTTCAGAAAGTGGTTGATTTTCTGTTTCTAGAACTGCTGCTCTTCTTCTCTTTGTTCTCCCGTTGGATTTGTGGGTGTTTGCAATCTTTAGATAAGCTATCTAGCTGATCTCCTGCTACCTGAAGTAGTCTCAGCCTGCTACTTCTCCACCATCTTGACTCCTCCCCTCTGTAAGTTCAACTTTTTTAGATTTAACATATAGTGAGAGCATGCAGTATTTGTCTCTCTCTCTCTCTCTCTCTCTCTCTCTCTCTCTCTCTCTGGCTTAGTTCACTTAGCGTAATATCCTCAAATTTCATACATGTCATGAATGGTCAGATTTCCTTCTTTGTTATGGCTGAGTAATGTTTCATAGTGTGTGCATGCGTGTGTGTGTGTGTGTGTGTGTGTGTGTGTTTGTGGCATCCATCCATTAATGTACACATGGGTTGTTTCCATATTCTGGCAATTCTAAAATTTTGATAATGCTTACTTGCTCTCCTCCTTTCCTGTTCTTTGTCCTTGTGAGTTTATACTCATTCCTTTATTGTCCTTCTTATGAGCTGATGGGAAGTAGCCAAGATAAACGTGCTCTGCCGTATTTAATCAGATGGCCCTATCAATTAATATGGAACCAGCACATATTTCTCATTATGATAAAAAAAAAAAACCTATAATGGGAGAAAGGTGTTTCATTAGCAAATCCAATATTTTAATGGCTATTTCTGGGTCATCTTGGCTAATATCTCAATCTTAGGATAAGAGAAATGGAATAATGACATCTTGGGATTGCAAAAGGACCCTGTGCCCCATATTCATGACTCTTTTGGAAAGATGTGCTGTCTTTAAAGAATATGGAAGTCATTGGGCAGGTAAAAATTTAAGTAGTATTATTAGCCTTGTTCTATCTTTTACACCCTATGAAACAGGCATAACAAAAGGTCAAATCTGACTCAGGCAATGAAGAGTTCACAAAGATTTTATAGATTTCAAATTACAGCTCCTTTTCCAAGTTTCTTCCCAATTTAAATTCCTTGAAATTCTTCGTCCTTTTGTCACCATGGAACAAAGTCACACAAAGGAAAGATTTCTCTTGCCATTATGATCCATAGCTTTATCCCTAGTTTATCAAAATAGGCCATGAGCCATCTCCTTGAGGTTAAAACTTCAAAATCCTAAATTACTAATCTTCTCTATGCCCAGTAGGAAATTGTTCATCACAAAGAATGAATGATCACAATGAATACTTAGCAAGCAGATCTCCAAACCTTAATAGAGAAAGACAGAATCAACAGACAAAGCAGACAGGAAAAAAAAAAAGAAAGAAAGAAAGAAAGAAAAAGAAAAGAAAAATAGTAGCTTGCCTACAAATAAGATGCAAAAGGACCAGCCTTCAGGAGAACTGACTCAGCAAATAAACATACATATATTAATTTTTTTAACTGTCACAATTACTAAATTTATAGCTACTCTTTTCATGAAGAAAAAACAACAGTTTTCTCAGAGCTAATTTCTTCATATGTCAAAATGTATCGTCAGACATGAATTTTGCTCAAGTCAGAGTTGCTTTATTAGGGAATCTGTAACTCACAGGAAATGCTCATGATTTCTTTTGTCTTGGAAACTGGAAGGAGGCAGATCGAACTTGTTATTTTGTCTCAGAGTGCAGTACGGGTTTTCTTTTACCTTGACTTTGGAACATGATGGCAACACTTATTCATGATGGTGGCAGGGCCATGTCAATTTTACTTCTGAAACAGATATCCTAACTCACTAGCTGCTAAGCAATCAGACTAAGGAAGATATGATACAGATTACTGAAGACAACAAGCCATTCAGCATCAGTAAGTGAAGGTGGGAGCAGACTTTCCCATGGTCTAGACTTTTGTATAGTAAAGGACAGAGTTCTGTATTATCATTAAAATCCTATCCCAACAAAATAGTTTATCAGGGTAATTAATGGTGACAAAATAGACACAAAATGGTATATAATAGAGGTTGGCAAACCATGACTCACAGGCTAAATTCGGCCTACCACATAGTCTTATAAATAAAGTTTCATTGGGGGACGCCTGGTGGCTCTGTGGGTTAAAGGCTCTGCCTTTGGCTCAGGTCATGATCCCAGGGTCCTGCGATCAAGCCCCGCATCGGGCTCTCTGCTCAGCAGGGAGCCTGCTTCCTCCTCTCTCTCTCTCTCTCTCTCTCTCTGCCTACTTGTGATCTCTGTCTGTCAAATAAATAAATTAAATAAAATAAAAATAAAGTTTCATTGGGACAGAGCTAAGTCCATTTACTCACGTATTATCTATGGCAGCTTTTGCACTACAATGGCAGAGTTGATTAGTTGTGATAGAAAACACACAGCCCACCAAACCAAAGATACTAATTGCCTCACCCTTTATTTAAACATATGCCAAGCCCTTACCTATAATTTTTAATTCAACTGAAGTTCAAATTCACCACTAATTTAGTATATACCATGAATATCCAGATGTCCAGCCTTATAGTATTAGTTCATGGGCATCAAGGCCACACAAATGTTGAATGTGTATTAAAACTCCCTTGTACAAAGTCATTTCTATCTCTGAGGAACATAGCTGTGTATTTTCCTCTGGAAAATAGCTAAAGTGCATCTTCAAATTCTGTCTATGAAAATAAAGGCCATACAAAATGCAATATGCTAGCTGGGTAATGTAGGGAAAGTTAATACCCCCAACTCTGTTTCCTCATCAAGAAAGTGAGGACTAGGGCCGCCTCGGTGGCTCAGTGGGTTAATCCTCTGCCTTCAGCTCAGATCATGATCCCAGGGTCCTGGGATCCATCCCTGCATCAGGCTCTCTACTCAGCAGGGAGCCTGCTTCCCCCACTCTCTCTGCCTGCCTCTCCCTACTTGTGATCTCTCTCTGTGTCAAATAAATAAATAAAATTTAAAAAAAGAAAGTGAGAACTATCTTTACCTTGTAGAATAAATGATTTATTGAAAGGATTAAATTCAATCAGATGGGTACAATATTTTGTCCAGTTCCTGCACTGAATACATGTTATCCATTGGTGATGATACCATCAATTCAACAGTTAATTAAAAATAGAAACACGTTAGGTAGTAAATATGGACTGCTAGCAGGAAAAAAAGAATTTAAAAACTCATGTATCTTTATATCAACTCTGACATTCTATGATAAATTCTGTTTTAAAAAGTTGAACATGGATGGGCGCCTGGGTGGCTCAGTCAGTTAAGCATCCACCTCTTAATCTCAGCTGAGATCTTGATCTCACATTCATGAGATTGAGCCCCATATTGAGGCCATGCCCAGCATGGAGCCTGCTTAAGATTCTCTCTGCCCTCCCCCTTCTTCACTATCCCTCTCCTTTTTTTTTTTTTTTTTAAGATTTTATTGTATTTATTTGACAGAGATCACAAGCAGGCAGAGAGAGAGAGAGAGAGAGAGAGAGAGAGGAGGAAGCAGGCTCTCCACTAAGCAGAGAGCCCGATGTAGGGCTCGATCCCCGGGATGCTGGGATCATGACCCCAGCTGAAGGCAGAGGCCTTAACCCACTGAGCCACCCAGGAGCCCCTCCCTCTCCTTTTTTAAAAGATTTTTTTATTTGAGACAGAGAGAGACCATAAGCAGGGAGGAGGATCAGATGAAGAGGGAGAAGGGCTGAGCAGGGAGCCCAACTCAGGGCTTAATCCCAGGACCCCGAGATCATGACCTGAGCCAAAGGCAGACGCTTAAGCTACTGAACCACCTGGGTGCCCCTCCTCTCATGAGAAAAAAAAAAAAATTGAACATGGAGCTAAGCAGATTGTCATGTAGATACATCTCAGTGTAAAGCTTCCTACAGCAATAATGTATATCCCAGAGCATTCATTAGAAAAGAAACATACTGGGGTGCCTGGGTGGCTCAGTCAGTAAGCAACTGCCTTTGGCTCAGGTCATGATCTCAGGGTCCTGGTATCAAGCCCCCATCGGGCTCCCTGCTCAGTGGGAGGCCTGCTTCTCCCTCTCCCACTCCCCCTGCTTATGTTCCCTCTCTCACTGTGTCTCTCTCTGTCAAATAAATAAATCTTTAAAAAATAAAGAAAGAAAAGAAAAGATACTGGCTTAAAGAATATTAACTGGCCAGTAACACTTAGCAAGAGATACAGCTGGCAAGATGATAAGCCATACCTGCTCCTGCATTAAGACAATCAACTGGTCTTAATTTGAACTTTTACTCCAGTTGGGAAGACAGCTTCTAACAGAGACAAATAATGATGGCTGAGTAAATGAGCTATGTTATGCTTGTTGATTTAAAGAAGTAGGGGGAAAAAAAAACAACTCTTAATCTGTCTCAAAGATCCTAAACATCTCAAAAGAAAAGAACATGGCCTTGTCTGTATTGTTTTTAAGCTCTGTTAATTGAATTTTAAGTCCTCTGACATAAAAGTTCCTTCCTCAAATACTTCCCTATACTTCCCTAGACAAGAGGATATATCTATTTTTAACAAATTATACTGAGCCCAATCAAGGGATATGGGGACCCCAGCAAGATAAAAATACAGTATCCCTCACATTAGTATTTTTAAGCATTCATTTACTTTTATTTAATGGAGAAAGGATTTTCTATGAAACTGTTCTAGTCTTTACATTCAGAACATGAGATTTATTGTATGTATGAACGTAAATTTTGCCTTTTAGTCCCCCATTATCTTTATCATGCCTCTCTGATATGGCCACAAGTTCTTTACAAAAAATGGAGTCTATTCTCCACCTGCATGAATCTGAATTGGTCTTGTGATGCGCTTTGACTAACCAGAATGTGGCCTACATGGCCTATGACTTCCAAGCTTCCACTCTCTTGCAACTTCCACACTCACCCTCCAGAACAGCGCCACCTTGTGGAGAAGATCGGTCAGCCCCCTCAAGGATGACAGTCTTTTTTTTCTTCTTCTTCTTCTTCTTCTTCTTCTTTTCTTTTTTTAATGTTTTATTTATTTGAGAGAGACATAGAGAGAACACTGGCGGGGAAGGGGGGAGAGGTAGACGAAGAGGGATAAGCAGGCTCCCGCTAAGCAGGAAGACCGGTATGGGGCTCAATCCCAGGACTCCAAGATCATGACCCAAACCGAAGGCAGAGACTCAACCAACTGAGCCACCCAGACACTCCAAGGACAACTGTCTCACAGAAATGAGAGATCACATGGAAAGAGGAGACCAGGCACCCCATCCATTACAGCTTGCCCAAGGGAGACCACAGACGTGTGAATGACGACACTGAGAAACAGACAGCCCAGCCAATCTGCCAAATGAGTTTAAATTAACAGCATGAGTGAACCCAGCTGACTCCAAGTGGAGCAGAGAAAAGCCATCTGAGGCAAACCCTGCCCAAGGTGACAATGTACAGATCATGACCAAACCAATGGCTACACAGGTGAGTCACCAAGTTTTGGACCCACTGTGTAAAAATAGATAACACTATGGAATCTTACAGACCTTACCACCTAGTGGGACCTTCATTGGACAGCTAATTACAAAGTACATTATTTGATTATAAGTATGAAAAGCCCTGAAAAGGAAGATTACAAAGGGTACACCTAATGGAAGTCTGACCAGACCTAGGAGATCAAGCAAGGCTTTTCTGTGGCAGCAGTGTTCAAGGTAGTACCTGAGGGATGAGTAACTGGAAAAAAAAGAGGAGAAATTATACACAAGTCGCAGACACAGGAGAGTTGTGTAGCAACCAGAAAGCCAGTGTGGTTGGACTGCACACAGCTAGGGAACACGCGGATGGGGCAAGATCAAACATCTTATCCAGCACAAGCACTTGATTTTTTAAACAAAATAACCCTACCTTTAGAGCCTATCAGAGGGCAGCAGACATGTGACCTACGAGACAGGAGCCTATTAGCTAAGACAATGGAAGCGGAGACTAGGGTGTGGAAGGAGTCAGCAGATCTTACTTCCTGAGTGACTACAGCCACCCCTCATCAAATAACTTGAAATTTCTGTTCACAGAGTAACAGAGTTACAAGTCCAAGAGAACTTCGAAATCCCATGGTCTAAACTCCTCTCTTTGTAAATCCGGAAAGTGAGGACCAAGGGGCAAGGGGCTGATCCACACTGAGTACACCTTGGGCAGAGCCAAAGCTAGACCGCATGTCTTGTTCTTCCAACTGCTTTCTCACTGTTTTAGCGCATGCCAAATCCTCTCCCACAGCACATCAGCTTACCCTTGTGACAACTTTAAGAAGCAGAGGGGGCCAATACTATGATTCCATTCTATTCAGATATAAAGGGAGGCCAGGATAAAGTGAAGTTCCCATTGCTAATAGCGCTAGAGGTACCACTGGAACTCGGGCCTTTCCACACTACAGTTCCTTCTATTCATATTCACTGAGCACCTGCTATTTGCAAGCTATGATGGAGCTGTGGGGTCAAGTGAATAATTAAAAGAGTTTATAACCCAGCAACGAAAATCAGCCTTTGTTAAGAGATGAGAAACTTTGCTTTTCCCTGTGACTTCTGGTGCCTAGAGTATGAGCCAGAGTGTACTTTCCTCTTGTCCCCCCTGTTCGCACAGGAATACAGGCCGACTGGGGGCTGCGGTCTGGGTGGCAGGCCTGTAGCTCAGGCAGGTCTTCAGAGAAGCTCGATCTCTTCGGTTGCAGGCAAGAGAAACCGGCTGCCCAGCATAAAGGAATGTGTTTATCAGAAGGCAACCAAAACCTGGAGAGAAGACTTAGACACAAGCAGAACCCCACTGCTCCAGGGGCAGAAGTGGAGGTCACAAATGATCTTCAACAAGACCTGTCTGCTGGTGGGGTACGTGGACTGCAACCACATTTGGGCTCTTCATTCCTCTATTTAAGATTCTTACTCCAGGGAAGGGACATCCAAATGGTCCAAGCTGGGTCAAATCTCACCTCTTGGCTAGTGAAGGCCAGTGCAACTGACCGTAGACCCACCAGGGGCAACAAGGTAATGAACTTACTAGGATGCTGTTAAGAGGAAGGGAAAGATTTTAGGCAGCAGAAGAGAAAAAAAAAAATTGACAAGGCTCAGCTTATGCCATAGGTCTGGGAGCAATTGATGGGATATCAATTCCATCCTCTAGAAAGGAACACTGAGCATCAGTCTCCTGCAGTCTTCGTCTGTGATGGTTCTGTGTGAGTGGCAGGGTTTTCACCCCAGCATTCTGATGCAACAGCTTTGTAAGTGCTGTCCACATATCACCTACCACAATTGCCACATGAGTGTAGAAAATGTATATTCAACCACATTGACCACGAGATCGCCTTCTTCAGGATCAGCAACAACATCTGTGACATGCCTCTGTCATTTGTGGTTTATCACTGCTACAGATGGGTGGAGGGTCAGAAGAACAATGAATGTGATATGTTTAAAGAACCTGTGTGGTAAGCACAAAACTCGGTAGTTTATATACTTTAGATTTTCTTTTAATCATACTGCCTTAGGGCATGCAAACTACAGACACAGCAACTTCGGTCTGTCTCATGGTTGTCCTTAGCCAGGATGTTCTTTTTATTTCTAGAAGCCTCTAGTGATTACCTCTATCACCAGCAGTGGATGCTATTGGTCTAGTTGGAAACAATAAAGATGTTCTGCAGAAAGGACCTCCAAAGAATGAAAGTTCCAGAGACTATTGCCTGGAACTTTTCCAGGAGCTAATTTCTACAGGCCTGTAATATTTCCTCTGGCTTCTAGATTGAAATATTCTGCCATTTTTATTGACTCTATAGGTACAACATAAAAAAGAAAAATCAAACGGACTTAAAGAAGAGATCAAAGGCAGGCGTGAAGCCCTGGTCTTGCTAGGGAACAGGTAACCTAGAGAACTGACCTTCTCAGTGAACATCCAGGACTAGTCTCAGGTTGCTGAGCACTGGTTACTGCACCTGGTTAGGAGGCAGGGGTATAGGGACGCCTGGGTGGCTCAGTTTGTTAAGCATCTGCCTTTGGCTCAGCTCATGACCCCAGGGTCCTGGGATCAAGTCCCCTGTCAGGATCTCTGCTCAGTGGGGAGCCTGCTTCTCCATCTGCCTGCTACTCTCCCTCCTTGTACGCTCTCTCTCTCACACAAGTAAATAAATACATAAATAAATAAATAAAATATAAAAAAAAAAAAAGGGGAAGCAGACATGTAGCCTGAGTCTTCAGGACAGCAAAGACCATAACAACTCCAGAAAGGGTGTCAGGTGCATCCCCTGTACCTGGCAGGGTCCTCTCTCCATGCAGGCAGAGCCATCAGCAGGTGGGAAAGTTAGACCCATGCAGAAGCCCATGTATCAATCTCCGAACATCTTGCCTTATCTATTTAGGGTATTCATCATAAAGCAGGTGAATTTTTATTCATTTTGGGCTTAAAGAAACGGTATGTTGCTAAATGGTATCTGCTGGCATATTTCCGCAAGTCACAGCACAACCATCATGGCCCTGACACATATGCATTGGCTTTTAATAACATTCCTAATACAATATAAGGCAGACTGGGCAGGAGTAGAACTACTAAGTCGAGGAGTGTGATCTGTGGGATTTTATCTGCAGTGAATGGGGCAGCGAGAAAAATCAATCTCATCCAGGGTGAAGCAAGGACCAGCTGAAGATAAAACTGAGCCAAGCAAATAATAAGCATTTGCCAAAGCACTAAGAGAACAGAAAAGATAGGACAGAGATAGAATACTGGGCTTTTCTTTTTTTTTCCCCAAAAAACTAAGTTTGGACTGATTTCACGAGTCTAGTATATTATTGAGTGTTGATAGTAGATACCTGGAGACAGAGATAAGAAGGCACAGATGTGTCCGTCAATATCATTAGGCATTAGACAAGGTAAAAATGGACATTATTTAAATAAAGGTAAAATAAAACAAGCACAGATATAAGTATACTCAGTTAAACACTTTTCAGATAGCAAAAATATATAGGTCCCAGTTATATCTTTTTTTTTTTTTCATTCTTCCCTACCCCAGTTACATCCTCTTTTGGAAGCACGGTGTAAGAAGTTGAAGAGTGAGGAGGCAGGAAAAAACATCTCATCCACCAAAGAGTCACTCTGAGGCCAAATGTCCAACCATCAAAAGAAAATAGAAGTGTCATCAAGAACAAGAACCAAAATTATCTCGATTCAGGTCCAACAGCAACTCTGGGAGCTCAGAGCATCTGCTCACCCCATCAGAAACAAGAGTCCCTAGCTTCTAGCTGCTTTACGTATTGCATCTCAAAGTTACACTTTTTAAGACTGTGGGTTTGATCTGGTCCAATGCAGAACACCGTGCATATCCCCAGTCACTCAACGGAATTTCCTGTAAGTTCAGCCAATGTAAGGGGGCCTTTTTTTTTTAATTTTATTTATTTCACAGAGAGATCACAAGTAGGCAGAGAGGCAGGCGGTAGGGGGGGGAGGGGAGCAGGTTCCCTGCTGAGCAAAAGAACCCAATGTGGGGCTCGATCCCAGAACCCTGAGATCATGACCTGAGCCGAAGGCAGAAGCTTTAACCCACTGAGCCACCCAGGTGCCCCATAAGGGGGCCTTTCAATCAATGATTTCAACAAATATTCACTCAACACCTATTATGTTCCTGTCATCTGCCCAGGCCCTGGGGACACAACCAGAATACTGAATAGGATAAACAAGATTCCTGCCTTCATAAAAGCTTATGGCAGGCAAGAGGGGGAAGCAAACATGAAAAATGCAGAAGAATAAATAAATGCAATAGTCTGAAAAAGACATGGTGCTCTCAATCAAGCACATTAGAAGGTGCCTAGCCCAGACTCGGTGGGTCATGAAATAGCTCCTGGAGGAAGTGACATCTCTAATGGCCTGATGTGCGTTCGTGTGGGTTTTGGGAAAAGGTGATCCTAATGCAGGAACAGCAACACAGACGAGGCCCAGACACAATAATGTACCCGGTTTTCATGACCAAAAAGTGCAGGAGGCAGGTGTGGTGGGATCAGAGCATTAAGTGTGACTGGGGAGTCAAGAGAGCTAAGGCTGCAGCCAAACGCACTCATCAGTAAATGCAAAAGGAGCCATTCAAGGGTCTGAGGCAGAAGAGGGACATGACCACACTTAGATTCAAGGAAGATCACTCTGGCTGGTTGTTGAAAGGAAGAAGAGAGAAGAGTAGGAGTAGAAGTGGGAACGCCGGGTAGGAAATCCCAAAGACAGTGGGTGGAAGCAGACCTGAGAGAGGGCCAACGTACCCAGGAGGAAAGTACCTAGTTGTGGAGGATCCCTGGGAGGTGCTGGCAGTGACTCTTGGCAACTGACTGATCATCAGACTGAGAGGGAGAAAGCCAAACATGACACTGGGGCATCTGGCTACAGGCTCCTGAGTGAATGGCTATGTCTTTTATAAAGACTGAACATCAAGAAAGAGGAGCAGGTCTGAGGAGAAAGATGATGACTTTAGGTTTGAACATGCTGAACCTAAGATGCCTGTGGGACACCAACACGAAAATGTCCACTAGGCCCCTACTGTGTAGATACCAGGATAGAGAGTTCTCATAAGGAGAACGGTCTAACCCAGAGACAGGATTCTGAGCCATCAACATGTAGAAGGTAATAAGTGCTAGCAGCCTGAATGAGCTCTCCCACACGGGTCTGCTGTGACTAAATGGCAAAGTCACTCAACACAAGGCAAAGTCACTTTCTACAGCAAGCCCCACCTGGGGTCACTCTTCTGAGAAAGGGCTGTGAGCAGACAGTCCTTCCTGGACTGCCTAACATAAGGTGGGGAGGGGCTGACTACCCTCTTCCACTTAGAAGAATATGGTTCCAAGCTCCCCGTGGTGGTGTTTTCAGACGCTATACCAAAATACCAGAGACTAGGTAGCTTACAAACAAAAGAAACATATGGATCACAGTTCTAGAGGCTGGAAGTCTGAGATCAGGGGGCCAGCATGGCCAGGTGAGGGCCCTCCTCCAGGTCACAGACTTCTATCTTCACAAGGTGGAAGGGGCTAGAGATCTCTCTTGAGACTCTTTCATAAAGGCACTAATCCTACTCATAAGGGCTCTACCCCAGAAGTTAGACATCTCCCAAAGGCCCCACCTCCTATTACCATCACCTTTGGGGTGAGGACTTCAGCAAATGGAGGGGGGCACAAATACTCAGGCCAGGGAACTTTCTAACACAGAAGAGTCACTCACTGATGGGATTGTCTGGAGCAGAGTGGTATGCATGATAAAACAGATAAGAAGCCACTGGTCTCTGCTCCTTTTTAAATCAGACAGGTGTTTTTGGTGTTGAACTATAGAAGTTCTTTATGTATTTTGGATATTAACCTGTTATCAGATATATCAGTTGCAAATCATCTCCCATTCAGTAGGATGTCCTATGGAGGTTCCTGAAAAAATTAAAAATAGAAATATCATATGATCTGATAATTCCTCTAGCGGGTACTTACCCAAAGAAAATGAAAACACTAATTTAAAAAGATATATGCAGGGGCGCCTGGGTGGCTCAGAGGGTTGAGCCTCTGCCTTTGGCTCAGGTCATGATCTCAGGGTCCTGAGATCAAGCCCTGCATCAGGCTCTCTGCTCAGTGGGGAGCCTGCTTCCCTCTCTCTCTCTGTCTCTCTCTCTCTGCATGCCTCTTTGCCTACTTATAATCTCTGTCTGTCAAATAAATAAATAAAATCTTTTAAAAAAATAAATAAATAAAAAGATATATGCACCCATGTTTATTGCAGCATTATTTATAATAGCCAAGATATGGAACCAACAAAAGTGTCCATCATTAGGTGAATGGATAAGGAAGATGTGTGTGTGTGTGTGTGTGTGTGTCTATCTCTCTCTCTCCCTCTCTCTCTCTCTCTCTCACACACACACACACACACACACACACACACACACACACACACACACACTAGAATACTACACAGTCATAAAAAAAGGAGGAGGCCATGCTGTTTAAGACAACACGGATGGACCTAGAGAGTATTATGCTAAGTGAAATAAGTCAGACAGAGAGAGACAAGCACCATACCATTGTACGCAGATGTGGAATCTAAATAAACAAACAACAACAAACCAAACAAATGAATATGCCAAAAAGAAGCGGAATTAGATGTTAAGTACAGAGAATAAACTATTGGTTGCCAGAGGAGAGGGGGTATAGGGGATAGGCAAAATTGATGAAGAAGATGGGAGCAACAGGCTTCCAGTTACAGAATGAGTAAGTCACGGGAATAAAAGGCACAGCACAGGGAATATAGGTCAGCGATATCGTTAACAGTGATATATCAGGGTAGATGGTATACACTTGTGGTAAACAGAGCATAATGTATAAATCTGTCCAATCACTATGTTGTACACCTGAAACTAACATAACATTGTGTATGGACTATATCCAAAATAAAAAATAAAAGGAGGAAAGAAAAGGAGAAAAGGGAAGGGAAGAAAAAAGAAAGGAAAGGAAAGGGGAAGGGAAGGGAAAGAAAAAGCTACAGAGTAGCCTTGCTTAGAGCATGAACCATGAAGCCCAGCCAAGTGAAGCAGGGTAGGAAACTCCAAGGCCGGCAGCCCCTTGCTCTCCACAGCCACTGTGGATGTGTGTGAGAGAAGAAACGGAAGAACTGTGGGAGAGAACAAAGAGCCCTGGGAGGAAAGAGACTCCAGAGTCGGCAGAAATGACCCCATGCTGCAGCAACCCCAGGACCACCTCCTCCACCCACAGTGCACTGCGCGGGTCATAGGGGACCAGGACAAAGACAAGGACATGGTCCTAGCACACCTGCCTTTCATGAGCAGAGCTAGAGTTTCTGGTAGCGAGGTGTGCCCTGGCTCAGTGTTGATGTGTAATGTGACACATGGACTATTCTTTTGTGTAGCTGAAAAATATTTCTTTAAATCCACACCTCTGTGAAAAGTGAGAAGATTTTAGCCTGCAAAATCTTACTTTACACTCATGACATTCCATTGGACTCACTTGTATTGACTGTCCCCTCTTTTATTAGCAGTTTATGGCATGTGGCCTAAGGACACTTTCAACTAGAGAATCTTTGATACTATAAAGCAAACTTCCAATGAATTGAGACAATTTAATTTGTTCAAAACGGTGCACATCACAAAGTTGGGATCCTTATTTTTAACAATAGCAAATACAGTGGCTAACAAGATCAATGACACAGAGTTATAATTAACCCCAGAGTATTACATACGGAATTCCAAAACACATTCTGAAATCAACCCACAAGAGAAAGATTTCAGTGGATAATTGGTAAATGTTATCATACACACACACACACACACACACACACACACACACTCACTCACACTCAGTCCCCAAAATGGTACAATTATTCTGGTTATTTTGCCAGGGACAAGGAACCAGATATGGGACAATGGAGAATTCTTAACAACATCTACTTATGCTTTCAACATCCTAATTATAAAATGAGTAATCACAAGATAGAAAGAAAAACTCTGGTCACCAGCTGAAAGTAAACATTTAGAAATAATCAGAAATCATCTCAAAGAATACAAATCACAAAGCAAGGCATCTGTATCACAAATCTTTGGCAGGTTCCAGGGTCTACTTATTTGCCCCCCAAAATAGCAGGTATTTGCATAAGGAAAAGAAAAATCAACACTAACCTCAGGCCCTTTGTCTTTTGAGTATCATTTGACACTTACAACAGCTAGATTCTGAGAATTTCAAGACAGTATGCAAACAATTATGAGCTCTCTAGTACGGGGCTGTCAAAGGCAAAGGGGCTTTGAGAAAAGAAAGCATGTGCAAGGTGACCCAGCAAGCCAACGGCTCTGATAATCTGAGTTTCTATCCTCTTGTCTGAACTTTCTCACTTAGGGAAAATATGCGTCTTATTTCCATATTCCTTTCAGATACACGCCCCCAAGAATTTTAAACAGGAAATGAAAAGGTTCTTGTCTCCTGCTAAAAACCCAAGGACACACGAATAAACCAGAATAATATAGGGACTGTGGCCTCACCAGGGTTGTGCCCAAAGCCCCCACCACAATGCCTGGCACATAACAGACACTGAGTGATATTTTTTAAATTAATTAATCCAATTAAATATCCACAAAAATGGCCATTTCTCCCACAAACAAATATATAATCAAACTGACATCAATAACATACTTGCTTATCTCAGATGGGAAGTTTTAAGGTTTCCTTCACTAAGAATATGGAAAGCTCTTCCCCCATCTAAAATCACTATGTCAAAATAGAATAGTTTCCTACTTGAGTTCACAATTCTCCATTAACACTACAGAACGTGGGTCCTGAACTTTAAGAACTACTGAGATATTATTTTATATCAAAGACTGAAAAGAACTAGGTCATTGAAATGGGTCCAAAAAACCATTTGGTATTTAAAATACGAATATAAAAGTCAGAGATATGATTCCCAAATTTGTTTATATGCCAGAAATTACCTTTTTTAATAAATTATTCAAACATCACCAGAATCCTTTCAGAAAACTGGCAGAATAAAGAGAAAATAAAGGAAAGTGAATGAATATTACATAAACCAAATCAAAAGAACACTTCCACTCCAAGCCAAAGAGACTACAGAATTGCCTTCTGGTTCAACTAAATTTTGATCTTTGATTCTGTTTGCAGGGATTGCTCTTTGTCGTTGTGGCCTTTATGTTTTTGTTTATTTGTTTGTTTGGTCCTGGTTCTCAGCTCTAGGAAGCAGAGAGCCCATTAAAATGACTAACATAGGTCCCCATTGCCCTTTTTCTCCAGACCAACCCAACAGTGGCCTCCACAGTCACCCACATGAAAAAGGCCCAAATACCCTGGGATTTCTGGAACAATCTGCTCATCAGTCTCTGTGTAAGGAAAACCAGGAGTCCAGGTTTCCTTAGCAGACATTCCAGTCCTCCACTTTGAGAACTCCAGGGGCACTGTGTTTGGAAACTGAGCACCTGCGTTCTGTCGTGCAGCAGCCCCCATTCTCTCCAAGCAACCATGTGCAAACAATGGCTAACAGCCAAGAGGCAGGGGGACTAGAGGCCCTTTTGACCCAAGGGTCCCAAAGCGTGTTGTTAATGAATTTATCAAGATGCAGTTGACCTATAATAAACTGCACACCCTACTTTCATGTGAGGTCCCAGGGTGAGAAGAGACAGCTACTCTCGCACCTCAAAATCAGTTTGGTGGACATCATGCCGGACAGACAGGATAGACAAAGGAAGAGTTTGTGGCCCTAGGACACCTCACTGAGAACAGAAGGTTCATTTGAAGCAGGTGACCACAGGGAAGGCTCTCTGCCAGAGCTGTACAACTTCCACTCCCCACATCTCCCATGAGGGATGGACTGGGGGCTTTGTTTTTACCTCAAACATAGAGACAGGGTTCTCATGGAAACCACTCAGTGACTTTGACCCCTTGGAACCTGATGCCCAATGGACATGGGCCCTACTCCCCTCAGAACAGTGGCTGCAGCCGAAGCTGCCTGCCTGGGAATTAGTGACAAGAGTGCTGTTTGTCACTAAAGAGGGGTCAAAGATGCCTATTTCATGTGGATCAGACATGGAAAGAGAGAGAGAAAAGGGAGGAGGGAAAGAAAGACTGAGAGAGTGAGAGACGACACAATGTTGTCTTAGATCCTGCTCAAAATGGCAGCCAGAAGAGTGAAGAAGCTGAACAGAAAGAGGCTGAAGGTGAATAGTCAGATAGCCCAGAAAGAAAACTCTGAGAAAACCCCAAGCAACCAGTCAGAGCAGCAACATTCTTCCATCTCAAGGGAACTGTGAGGGATCCCCAACAATGACAAAGCAAGTCTCTGAAGAACTCCGAAGAAAAAAATTTTGCCAGGAGAGAGAGTCAGCTCTGATCACTTTCTGAATGCAGAGAGTGCCACTAGCAGATCACGGCATTACCCATCAGGTAATTCATTTCCTGCTCCCTTAGCTCCATCCCAATCCCAGCTCCAAATACCAACTCCAAGGGTAGCCAGAGGGAGGCAGAGGTAGAAACAGAACAGTACAGCTAGCCATCCCACAATCCCCCTTGCAGAATCACCAAGAGGAAATTCACCTGTGACACTGGATCAGACATGTTAGTCACTCTACTGCATCAGTTTTGAGTGCTCAAGAGGCCAGAAGACTATTTATTCATAAGAGTGAGCAGACCCCCTGTGGAATCTATCTAAAACGTCCCTTCAAGAGGGCAAAAGAAAAAGACTCGCAAAATGCCTCTGCGGAGTCTAGTAGGAAACAACAGTTGATTTTATGAAATTACGTCTTTATGAAATTACGTCGATGATTTCTCTTTCTCAGTGTCAAGTTTACATCAAGACATTGGTATCTTTTCCTCGGGAAGCACATGCAAAAAACAGATCCCATTTTTCTCCCAGGGGCTTCATTGCTTCATTCAGCCACACGTTCCTTCACTTGAAGCTACAGAATATGTATTATGTGCCTGGTGCTCTCCTAGGTGTGGCTGGGACGCAGAAGTTAGGCAGTTAAATCCTTGTCTCAGTGAGGAGCTGCCATCTTGACACTGAAGACCAATGTGAGGTGTCCTGGGTGGTTTCACGCCCTCCCTGCATGGTAAAAGTGAGTCAAACAACATAAGCACAGGCTGTATAGACTGCTACAAACCTGGTCCAAGTTCCACAGAGTACAGAGAAGGAGCTCCTGCCCGCTTTGCAGTCTCTGCCATCTCCCTGCTGAAACACCGAGCTGCTGCAGATGTGTGGCTCCCTGACTTACTGCTTGCACGACAGGACCAGCCACCAAGGGGCAACAAGGCAGCACGAGGGGCAGCTCCCCGGGCACTCGGGGCAGCAGCTCACCCCTTATACCCAACTCTAAATCCCTTCCCTTCATGACCTCCTTTGTCTCTGCACCAACCCACCCAGCCCCTTCCCCCAGTTCTTTTTCTCTGCTGGATCCAGCTAGATCACATTCAGCCCCACTTCTGATCACCTGGGATGGCATTTTAAGGTAGTTTTTCCCCTCAATATAAATCCATCAGTATAAAGTAGGAGGAGCATTTCTAGGCTCAAGAAGTAAGACACGTTCAGCTAAACCCTCTGCTCTGTGTGAGGTAAGCTACACTCACTCATCTCCTTACTGTGGTTAGAATACAAACCATTACACCTGCCTTCTCTCCCTGCTTATTTTTCCTGGATCTAAGATCATGGTGCTGATAACAGTATCCCTAAATCCACTACTTTGCGATTTCTATTTGTCCTAGTTACTCCTGATACCTCCCCCCTCCCATCTTCCAATATAAGAGTTTTTCTTTTTCATCAATACTATCTACTTAAAAGAAGTATTTGAATCTCGGATTTATTCCCTTATTTAACATCTAGGGCATACATTTTTCTAATATTATTGCACATATCATTTTCTAGGTAGAGCTGATGCCTAATCAGGCAAACCAAGATAGTAACAGGAATACAAATACCTTGAAAGTTACTTCTGCCTGATTGAGTGAGCACTGTGCCATCTTTGCTCATATATCTATCTATCTATAGATCATAAAAAGCTCCTAAATATCTATAGATAGATAGATATACAAACATACAGTTTAACACCATAGAAAAATATGCATATGGAATTTAACATGTCCTAAACTAATCTCCAGAGCAAAAGAGACAGTATTCACTTAACTCAGGAGATACGCTGACCTAGTAGACTACAGCTTTCCACAACTGAATGCTATGCATTATTCATATACATTCATGGCATCCACAGGGATTATCGGTCCATTTATAACAAGTACCAATGACACCCAGAATTCAAGAAATGTCACAATGCTTTGTTAAATAAAATTAAAATCCAATTCGAGTTTCAATGGGCCAGGGTTGACAAGAAGATCAAGATCAATCAGAAGCCAGCAATACCTTGTAAGAAGGGACCAAAACCAAGCAAGCAAATAAACAAAAAACACTAGAGCTTATGTAGCCCAGAAAATCAGGAAGGGCCCAGATTTGCATGGTCCATTCAAAGGCTATCAGTTTCTAGTACCCACGGTTGCCCCTCTGCCCTCCCAACTGAGGCTCTGCCTCCTTGGGGAGAAGAACGGATCTGCTCTGTTGGAATTACCTCCACTCAGCCTCTCCAACTTCCACCCCAATCCTGGGTCAATCTCAGGGAAACTAAATACAGGCCTCTGGAAAACAGACCACCGTTCCCCTTCACACATAAAATCTTCTAGCAGTAAATCCTCTTAACTTAACCAGATCATAATGGTGACATGCCACCTCTGAAATACAAAGGCTTCTTTCAGAGTCTTGGAGAACAGAAGAACAGAAATATCATTTCAAACTATGTTGCTCAGGGTAACACTAGTTATTATGAGAAATAAATGCCCCAATATCCCTGGTTTAACACAGTATATATACATAAAGGAATACACACACACACACACACACACACACACACTCACAGTGGGATAATATCCAACCTCAAACAAGAATGGAATTCTTACCATTTGTGACAATACGGATGGACCTCAAGGAAATTATGCTAACTGAAATGAGTCAGAGAAAGACAAATACCATACGATCTTCCTTAAATATGGAATCATAAAAAGCTCCTAAATAGGACACATTGAGGCTGAAGGGTGTGGGAATACGAGAACTGGGTGAAAGGGGTCCAAGGAACTTAAAAAGAGAGAGAAAACATTAAAAAATAAATTTAATTTTGTTAACAAATGGTTTACCAAACATTAAAAATCATCGCTGATTGTTGGAAAAATGGAACAACTTGTTCCCACTTATTTATGAAGAGGAAAAACACACACAGAGCATGTGATACCTACTCCTACAGTTGCAAAAATATGAAGGAGCATTTACATATTGGATCTTTAGTATAAGGGGAACAGGGTTTAAATAATAATAAATTATATGAAATACATAATAATAACATTTACTATATATGAAACATAAAAATTTTTAAATATGTACTTCAGTTATAAGTAAAATATGCAAATCACAAAAGATCATAGGTTTACAGAAGGACAATTGCTAAATGGTTGTCTAAAATATGTATGTGTATGTACATATACATATATACATACACACACATTTATGAAATTTTTTTCCTGGTGGGCACAGTGCTGTGTTTCACATAGTCATTTAAGGAACCAGGCCAACAAAAGAGCAGTTGTTTCCAACTTAACGTTTCCAAGGTTGCTCTGAGCATTGACATCCGGCACACAGAACGAGGGAGACACCATGGAAAAGGCACACTCCCTTTCCTCTCCAATGGGGCTCAAAAGTGGCACCCATTAATTCTTTTTTTTCTAATTTTATTCATTTATTTATTTATTTGAGAAAGAGACACTATGAGCAGGGTGATGGGTAGAGGAAGAAGCAGACTCCCCACTGAGCAGGGAGCCCAATGTGGGTTCTATCTTGGGATCGTGGGGCCTCAGGATCATGACCTGAGCTGAAGACAGACGCTTAACTGACTGAGCCACCCAGGTGCCCTCATTAATTCTTATATCACAGCAGCGGAAACAAGTCACAGAGACACTCTTAAGTTCAAGAGCACTGAAAACTTCTATACTATAGAAAGGAATGCATGTATTTGGATTAATAATTAGCCACCCCTGCTACCAAACCATATCTACAATTTAATCCACAATTAAGCTTTATCTTCTTGGCCACTCTTCTCATCTGATCATGAGCACCTCCAAAGGGCCAAAACTAAGCAGATGGTAAAGAAGTGGAGAAAATAAACTACATATGATTTTCTTGCATGATACGCAGTGATGGACAAAGGATCAGGTCAGAAATTCATAAAACACTTGAGCTGTGAAGAAGCATAGGTAGTGACTGGCTGGCTCATCTCATTGTATAACAAAGAATGGAATCCAGTGAGGTTAGTTTAGTCTCCCTAAACCACAAAGCCCATTAATGTCAGGGATAAAAATGAAAACCCAGATCGCTTGGCATTGAGTTGGGTACTCTTCCAGTAAAATGCAATTTCACTCATTTTGTTTTTACCAAAAAACATAGACCAAATATTTCCAGGTAGAATTTGAAACTCAGAATTCTCTCTCTCTCTCTCTCTCTCTCTCTCTCTTTAAGATTTATTTATTTATTTAAGAGAGAGCATATTCATGCAGACACATGAACAGAAGCAGAGGGACCTGAGCCAAAATCAGGAATCGGATGCTCAACTGACTAAGTCCCACAGGCTCCCCCAGAATTACCTCTGGATAGAAAAGATGGGGAGGAAGAGAATTTCACATTCTAACCAAATAATGCCACAAGCACTTGTTGACTTTGGTCCATACCTATATCATCAGGGTATAACTTCACATTCCCAGTGCATGAGTTACCAGCAAGGACTCTGTTTTTCACACTTAATGGGAATAACTTTAAATGGTCAACGTGTTCCCACCTTGAAACACATACATTTAATTTTGTCAAGCAACTTCTTTTCTGTTTGGCAGCATCCATACCCAAAACTTATTGTGTCAATTTATTGCCAACAAGAACTGCAATTAAAGTCACTGATGATTCATGGGGGGAAAAACTGGAATTTCTATACAGGGATGATTCTGTTTCGGTATTGTGTTTTTCCAGAGTGTCTTTCATTGCATTTAGAGCAGTATACTCGGTCCCCCCAATTTCAGTGGCTCCCATTATTTATCCCTCACCTGAAGTCATCACCTTAGTTTCTGAAGCTAAAATTCGTTGCTATCAAAACAATTACATTGTGTCAAAAGACCAAAAGATAATGACTTTATGGATAGCCCAAGTAGCAGGAACTGATGAAATTCTCAGTCACAGAAATTCTGTCTTCATACTGAAGTTGCTAGTAAAATGTGTTAGAGAAAGGAGAGATGGGCATGAGAGAAAATAAGATGTCACTTGAATGTGTCTGTGGTTTCTTGAGGAAAACCTTTGTTAAATCTTCACTGGAAACTATCAGTGTGTTATGAGCTCATGATCCCTCCAGAGTGCTCCAGAAATTGCTGGACTGAGGTACAATTTCACAGAATTTATCTAACTGTCAGAGCCTCTCAGCCTGGATCAGTAAAAGGCAACCCGCAGCTCTTTCTGCGTACCTTCTCCTCAGAGAAGGATATGCCAAGACACCAAAACAGGCAGGTAGATTCACAAAAATGAAAGCAAAATTCAATGTGAAATGAAATTTTCCCACTGAATGTTAATTTCAGCTATGGTCACAAAGCAAAAAACAATAATGACTTTATATGTCCCACATTCTAAAAAGACCCCGCTACCAAGGATACCCCAGCCATATCCTCCTGGCACCCACTGGCCAGATTCCCTCTATTTCTGCCACATCAGTGGTTCTCTAAAGAGCTGAATATTACAATAAGCTGAGTAACTTTTTCAAAATGCTGAGGTCTGAGCCCGACCTATCAAGTCATAATCTCTAGGGTTGCGTACAGACACTGGTATTCTTTTAAAGTCTACCAGGTGATTCCAAGGCAGTCACTAGGGAGAATCAATGGTCCACAAGAACAGAAGATGAAGAATATTTGGAGTTAAACAACACTGGTTTATGGTGAATACTCTGGCTTCCCCTTTTCTTTCTGAGCCCAGGCAGGAAACTGTGCCACTTGCTATGCTTCCCAAAGGACCCACTCATGCACCCCCAAAAGAACCAGCACTTGAATGTCAACCACACAGCAGCCATAGACAACCAGATAAGAACTACAACAGCACCAATGAAAGCAAATGAGTTTGGCTCTTTTCTAAGATCTCTCATCTGGTCTATCCCAGGAGGAGCCAAAAGCAGGAAGGAAGAAGGATGGAAGGAAGGAAGGAAGGAAGGGAAGGGAGGAAAGGGGAGGAAAGATGAGGAAGGGGAGGAAAGATGAGGAAGGGGAGGAAATGAAGGAAAGGGAGGGAGGAAAGGAGGGAGAGAGAGAGAGAGGAGGGAGGGAGGGATGCAAAGACTCTGCCTTCTTCAAAATCAATACAAATCCCTCAAGCTACAGGATGGCTGGCTCTGGGTCAGGGAGGAGGTGAGCAGCATTAAATTGGATGTGAGACTGAATTTTTAACATAGACTGAATAAGATTAGACTTTCCACTACCTGAAAATGACTGAAGACATAGAGTCTGCCCAAGATGTTGTTAAGGATACCAAAAAAAAAAAAAAAAAAAAAAAAGTCAATTCAAAAGAGTATGTTTGAAGGAGGTGATAAGAGAAAAATAAATCACTTTCTATTTGAATTCCACTGAGTTGAGATGTTCAATAACCCACTTGCAACCAATAGAGATACCTCCTATATGACTATAATTGCATCATAACTTGAGGACATGAGAAAGGAATGAATTACATAGCATCCCATAGTCCCTGTTTCAGTCATTCTATCACAGGTAAGATACCAAATAATTCAAAAGAGAAAAAAGGGCAACTTTCAATAAAAGGAGGACAGGGGAAAATAACACTCTTTCATTTTCTATACCTCATCAAAAAGAAGAGTTCTTCCATTTACAGGTACATAGGATGGGGCCCAGACAGCTAGGGTGGTTCTGCTGGGATCATTTTACTCTTCTTTTGAAATACACTAACATTTGGGAATCACCCACTCGTGGAGACTTACCTACTGAAACTACTAGAGTGACCAACATCATCACCAGAATAGAAGCTAGACCTTCAACTTGGCCTCTGAAACCTGAGGTAATAGGAGCGCTCAAAGTCTATTCAGAATGGACCACTCCATAGCTGTGAATTGCGGGGGCTTCCTATAATCTAAACTTGCTTTACTGCCTCTGTTTCATGACTCTCTTTTTTATTTACCTTCTGATCATCTTTACTTACAGGTAAGAGATGAAGGAAAAGTCACAGAGACCTATACCCAGCTACAAAGTACAGACTACCCTGTACCTCCCAGCTAAAGGTTTGACTCTAAGCAGGTGACTAAGCTGTCCCAAGGAAGGCCATTTTGGCAAGTACATAAATGATGCCTTTATTGATGGCATTTTCACATTTCACATTTCTTTGTGAAACACATCAGACAATGAAAAAAAGGGGAAAAGAAAGATCTCTTTCCATAATCAAGTCCAAAGCCCACTGCATGTTGACTGAGAGCCCATTGGTTGACATTTGTATTCTTTTCAATCAACCAATTTGGAATTCCTTTCATAATCACTGAAAGATAAAATCCCAAAGGGTAGATTTCATTTCTAGAAGATCTGAAATAAAGAGTATATATTTCTTAAGATTGATTCTACTCTATTAGGATAGCACACACTAAATAAACCTATATATTGTGTACATGGACAGATGGGTGCATGAATGAACTGAAGAACAAATGAACAGAGAACATACATGTTCAAGTCAGGGCAGGCCAAAAGCAATTCTGTTTTGGGGGTGAGCCCTAAAGAAAGTGGAAAAAAAGAGAGAGAGACAGAGACATTATAGGGGAAAGAGATCTAGAAACAAAATTTACATTCTATTTTTGCCCAGTACTATGCTAGTAATAATGAATAAAGCACAACTAAGTGTCATCGCTTCGTATAAATAAATTTCAAAAGTCTCTTCGCTTAATGACCCAAAGTTTAAATATCCCAGATTTGGCCTTGAATGGTGACCCAGGCTTGCTCTTCTCATTTAAAACTGCCAGGCATTTTTTTCCCCTCAATCCACAGCTGGCAAATTGCAGAGTTTCAATATTTGAACCAGACTTGAACAACTTTATACATAATAAAATTTCAACTAAGCAAGTTCTCTGAACTCAAAGATTTCTTGCAAATTAGGCATATCCTACGAATCCACTTCTGATAAATTTAATGTTGAGTCCCCTTAGACAATCGAGCTTGTATATTTGAGGGGTTTGACAATGCCGAATGCTGAATTTGTGATTTTAAAAACATGAGTTCTGGTTATTTTAAGCTATTCCTGTCTCCTTGATGGCACTGCAATGAAAGAACCTCCAAGGGTGTTTTTATTCTCTCATAAGTGTTTCTAGCAGAAAAAAAAATTACTCATTTTATTTGTAGAAATTTTCCATTGCCTAATAAATGTATTCATCCCCCAAAAAGGACCAGGTAATAAGAGTATTCATCGATATATACAGAGTGGAAGCCAACTGCCCAACATAAATCCTCATTAATCAAATATTACTTGGGTTTTCCAATTTCCTGAGAAATCAATATATAATTTAGCTGCTGACGGACGTGCAGCCACAAACCATTAGCAACACAGTTGTGAATCTCTGATCAGGTGAGGGGTCCATCAGTTCCCAGTGAGATGCAGCAAATGGGAACAGCCATTCCAACCAAGTGTCTCCAGGTGCTGGGAGCCTATCTGGATGACATAAGCAGTTCCCCTCTAAAGCCAAGATCCTAAAATATGTATTCTGTTAGTCTGAAATACTACATCTGTGCCATTCCTTTGGGATAAATAAAGTGTTTGGAAACAAACAACCAGAATCTCCACCATTGGGGAATATTTTCTCCCACTCCTTAAGAGAGATTTCCCCAGAATGACACACCTACCTCACCCCATCCTCTCACTCATTCCTCCCAGTGGGAGAATTTGCAAGAAGAAACCGGCCTCACCACTCTCTCCTACCTTTGTCTACTTGCATTTCAGCTATAAACCCTCTGAAAGATAGAAACGGACTACCCAGAATCCTGATTATATTTTTTACATTATTTAAGAACACTTTTCATGGAAGATAACATACAGACTGAAGAGTAAACAAGTATATAAGTCGGTGAATTTGTACTGAGTCGACCCTCCAATATTCCCAAAGAATCCTCTGTGTCCAATCTCCATCATCCTCGCCAAAGCGACTTTAATACCACAGATTAGTTTTTGCTGACCTTGAAATGTGTATAAATGCAATCTAGATCTGGTTTCTTTTGCATTATGGCTATGAGAGGGTACATGTTGTTGCGTGTAGCTTAGATTTGCTTAGCCTCTGCTGGGTGACATTCCACTGTGTGATTATACCACAACTCACCCATCGGATGTTGAGGGAGACGCGAGGTATATGGAATTTGGGGCTACCTCGAATAATGCTTGTGCACGTTTCTGTGACATAAACACTAATTTCCATTGGCTACCTAACTAATTGCATTTTGACTTCTGATAAAGATGGGTCAAATGGAGTTTGACTGCAAGGGACCTGTTGATTTGTTGAGCTCATACCCACTGAGTGGTACACTGCAGCATCTTTCATTCCGGTTGATTCCTTCCAGAATGGAAAGAGGAAGCATTAGGGTCCACAGAGAATCTGATCCTAACTGTGCTCAGGCAGAAAAAGAATGACGTGCACAGCCCTGTAGGCTCATTTAGCTAAGATGGGATTTTTGTGAAAGGGAACAGCACCTAGTATGAATAGAAATGAACTACACGATGAGGTCACATGTGTTGGAAGGGATCAGACTTTTTGGAGGGATACTTATAGCATGAAAGCGCTGGTCCCACCTGCTATCTGTCCAGCTAAACAGAGAGCCTGGAAACTAGTGTGAGAGGTCAGAGGCTTGCCACACTCTGTTTTGTGTGGGTTGTGTTGCTTTACTGCCTTCTTGTTCCTACAAGCCAGTGGGGGAAGAAAAAACTGCCTCATAATGTGTGCTCAGGCACACAGAGCTAGTCTTGCAGAGATGCCCATGGACTGGCCAGGGGCCGCTCCCCCTGTGCAAGCTACTTTAAAGACAGACCACACAGCAGAAGTCTCTGTGACAGGTCGCAGTGGCACAGGAAGCATTTCTAACAAAGAATGTCTGGGCAGTCACTTACTCTCATGGGCCCCTTTGCAGGCATTCTGACCTACTCGCTCCGAGCTGACTCAGCTCCTGACTCTTCCAAAAATTAGTCTATGAATAACTTCAAGCAAAATTAGTAATTGTAAGTATTTATGAGAATGATGATCAAGGTTTTAAAAAGCACTGCCACCCGTAGATAAGCTAAGAGAACGCAGGAGCACCACCTCCACCACCATACAGAGTCCAGGGCCCTCCCACACAGTAAGAAATTCACCCTGATTTCTGGATCCAGACCAGAAGAGGCCTAAGCTCCAGATTCTTACATTTAACAAAGATTCATTCTAAAGTATTTATTGAGCAGTTAATATGTGCCAAACCATCATGAGATAACCAGCAACGAGAAGAACTTTCTCTGGTTAGAGATCTCTCCTCCAAGTACCTTGGTAAAGAACCTCACTTCTCAGTGTCCCACAGAACACTTAGCCTTCAAAATACTCTGCTGCAAGATGGTTTTGATGCCAAGTAACTTTTGGAATCCCTGCCTATCATGTCCCTTCTTATAGATCCATAATGTATATGACTATATTAAAGGCTCTGAGAATTTCTGCAATAAATAGGCATGTTTAATTTCTTTAACCTAACATTTGACAATCTTATTTGACATTGGAATCCTCTTTCACATAACACAGTATTTGTGGGCCACAATTTGAGAAATGATGTTATGAAGAGCCATTCACTGAAGAGACTACATTAGCTCATCCAGGAAGACTGTATTAGATGGCCTTCACTACAACCAAATTCTCAAAGGAAAGGCCTGGGCTGGCAGCTGCTTTCAAGCACCCACTGTCCAGCCTTTCCCTCATTTGCAAATAAACAAGTCCTTTTATGTTCTGTAAAACTCAGTTTCCTAATCTATAATACGTACAGCACAAATTAATACACCGACTTTGAAGAGCCACTGCATTAGAAATACATTAAATCCTTAAAGTATAAATATAAATACAGACACAATGAAAGCTATTCATTCTTACTACTAAATCTACATAAGCTACAGTCTCCTTCATAAGAGCTAATTCTCTAGAATAGGGATCCATCATAATGATGTATGTACTGTTTTTCCCTATGAGAGATGATAATCCTTAGGTCTACTAGCAAGTAAGAGAGCTCTTGGCATGCCCAGGAAGAAGTAGCTTCTTGGAAGGAATTGCTTTCCTTTTAGCAATGTCCTACTCACTTGCTAGCCAGGCACTGTTCCATAGAACTTAAAACAACAATGGAGATGTGGCTAGCATCCTTTATGTTGGCCAGTGGAGTTCTAGATTCTTCCCACTGTCCTCAGCTCTTTCCTCTCTTCCTTCCCAAATCTGGGTCCTCCATAGGTCAAGGAGAGCACTGGGTCACCTATACTGTGGCAAGTCAATTGCAAATGTTGTTTCATAATTAGGGTTGATGTGAAGTTTTGATTGGAGAGAATGTTGTCTGTTCTGTTCATATGAAGAGTTCTGGAGAAGCTTCTCATGAAGGCAAACCCTTGCACAGGCATAGTGCCTTATTGTCTTGTTATCATTAACTTCTCTGGATTATATCCTGAAGGCAGCTACTAAATGAAATATGTTCTGGGTGAGAAGATAGAGTAAGACATCACCAGTGAAAAATACCTTTGTCCCACTACATTCATCCACTCCATGGCCGAGAATAGGACCATCAGGGAATGAAATGTAAGCTGGTTAATTTTTTATAAAAACAAATAATCCTGGGTATGGAGAACTGATCAGACACTGGGAATGCACTGGGAATGGCTGAGCAGCTATGCAGAGGTGGAGGTACTGAGGGCTTAGTCTGAGGGTATTTGGGAAACAAAATATTGACAGAGAAGAGATAGAAGGTTCTGGGGGTAACTGTTCAGTGGTATTGAAACTGTCTACAAGTGACTCCATACATTCTGGTTTTATCTTCTATTCTAAGTAAGCCATTGAGTTCAGGAATTTCAGGAATCTCTAGATTCTGTTCTCTCATCCTCTCTTCTCCACCCCTTAGCGGAACACTAACTACTTCCTGCCAAACATACCACTTCACAGGGCCATGAAGTCAGGGCATTCCAAGAGGGCTTCCGAGTTTAAATATCCCCTGTGTCAGTTAAGACCATAACTTCAGCAGAAGACAGTGGTTTTAATTTTCTTAAAATTGGGTGCCGTTCCAACCTAGTTTCAGATTTAATGGAGAAAACCATTTATTTTTCTCAGGAATATTTTTTTTTAATTTATTTATTTGACAGTCAGAGATCACAAGTAGACAGAGAGGCAGGCAGAGAGAGAGGGGGAGGCAGGCCCCCAGTCGAGCAGAGAGCCCGATGAGGGGCTCCATCCCAGGAGCCTGGGATCATGACCTGAGCCGAAGGCAGAGGCTTAACCCACTGAGCCACCCAGGCACCCCAGGAATATTTTTTAAATAAGTTGCTCATTTTTATTTATAAAGAATGATTAAGACTTTGGGGAGAACATCTTTGGAGTTAAAAGTTTCTGTATCAAGCCTTATGACAGCTCTACACCAGCAATGCCAAGATACTCATGTAGCCAGTTCACTTGTCCTAGTATCAGAGCAGTACATCTTGAGTTCAAGACTTTTTAAATAGGCTTAACTTTAGCAGAACTATAAAAGATAGAGAATATGCAGATGATTAGGGAAAATGAGATGTCATCCCACATTAGAGCAAAATCTCACACTCAGCTTTTTAAAAAACGAATCATTTAAAACTCACTTTCCTTAAGCAAGAGTTAAAACCAAGAAACTTACATCACTGAAGCCAAAGCAGGAAGAAACAGCCAGAAAATAGCACATACAGAATTCAGGCAAAGAGTTCCAAGTAGCATTCTGACAGGCGGAATATAGATTAACCAGGGAAGCCCATGAGAGCTCCTTTTCAGGAGAATTTTTAGAACAGGATAAAACCACCTAGCACATCTCCTCAGAGGTCAAGGGATAACCAGACCAGCATAGCTTCCTCAGGTCTCTTCCACGGGTATGGACAATGGTTTGGAAAGAGAGCATTTCCATGGCAGAGGCAGTGTTAAGTACGAGCTGTATGTCAAGCCTTCCAGAGCCCAGCTCAGTGTTTGGTTCCTGTTCCTTTTCACTGTGGAGATTTATTACAGGCAGGTTCCCAAGACACAGAAGCTCAATGTTCCTCCTGCCCACCCCCCTCAACTTGCACCCGTGTTTGGTTTGATGAATCACTTTAATATATACGAAAGGATTGAAAAATAAAAATCAATGTATGCCAATCAATAGACCTTTAGAAAGAATCCTCGTTTCTCAGCTTTGTTTGGCTCTAAAGGGAAATGCTCTTGCAGCCTAAAAATACACTCTGTAGGAAGGCTAATAATGTGGAAGCTGAGTTTTGATTAAACCAAAGTCACTGCCAACTGGTCTTATCACAAAGCAGAGTGAGCCCCCTATCTTCCCAGAGTTCTGTGTTTTCTAATTCCACACAAGGAAGCACCAGAGAAGGAGCAGCAGGAGAACGGAGTCAGCGCACAAAAATGCTTATGGCTGAAAGAAACGTGGAACTCAAGAGTTCATGGCCTTTGTTCCTTCCATCTAACTTATTCCTGTTCTGGGCTATCCCAAAGGGCATCTGGATCAGAAGGAGCTGCTTGAGAGGAAGTCCCCATGTTGTTCTGACTTGATGGGCCTGGTCACAGATGGCCTGCTTGGATACATTCTCTACTGACTCTGATCACCACAGAAATGGAAACCCCTCTTTTGAGCTATTTCTGGAGAGAAGTCCTAGAACACTTCCTGTTGAAAGCAGGAAATGGTTAGAGTGTGTTATAGACCATTAACAGGACTGACAATTAGTAGGCCACATAAATGGGTAACCTGGTCTCTACACCTAAGAGCATACCACAATAGACAGATAAAGGCTGACCCAGAAAAGGGAACAGGGAGGTTAAAACTAGTCAAGAGTCTCAAAACTAAACAGTTCACCTGGGATCATCCCTGCATTCATCTCTTGGGAATGACAATCCAAAATTATGCCAGCTTTGAGCTTTTCTGACAGCCAATGTTCCTGACTGCCTCCCCCAAGGCATTTGGCTGCAGAGGGAGGGAAGAAAACTGACACGCCTTCATTATGTTAATTATGTTATGATAAGTTCTTAACAACACTGCTACACTTTCAGAGGAAAACACTGCTGAAAGTTGAGATCTGTCTATCTACACTATCCATAGAAGAATCATTTTGCTTAGCAAAGCCAAGAAATTCTGTTCTCACTCTTAAGAGTCAAAATTTCCTGGAGCAAAAAAAGATACTCCTAGCTCTCAACTCTAGGAGCCTAACTCTGTATAATTTGTATAGTTATCTGGTCCACTAATGTCTCCTCTCTAAACTTGGTAGTGCTGTCTGCCTCTCCAGGTTTTGCATCTTCCAAGGTTAGTACAAAGGACTTTGACCCACCTGTATACACCTGAAACCCTTACTCACTCAACTACTCTCTTCTTCCTCCTTCTCTAGGAATTGGATTCCCCCCCCTCCCCACCAAACTGTCTAAGACATTTCTCTATTTTTTCTTTCCATCCAGCAGTTTCCTAAAATACCTCTCTACTAGAAGATAAATAATCAGTACATAGGAATGTCTCCCACAGACAAAATGCCATAGCCTTTCCTGATCACAGTTACACATCTGCCATCCCATCTGGACTCCATGAAGCCTGCAACACTGCTAACACAGATGCTCCCACCATCCTGGTCTGCTCTCCCTTCCTCATGGTGACAGAAGGGTTGCAGATCTCAAGCACACAATCGCCACCCCTGTCTTCCTTGGTCTCAGCAGCACTGCCCAAATGAAACATGACATGAACCACATCTATAAATCCAAATTTTCTGATAGTCACATTCAAAACATAAAAAGAAATGGGTAAGATTAACATAAGCAGCATAGCTCATTTAGCTAAATGTATTCAAACTTAGATATCAACAAGTAATCAAGAAAATTTTTAGTGAGATATTTTATAGTCTTTCTCCCTATTTACTCCTTGGAATCCAGTATATATTTTATATTTACAGCATACCACAACTTAGATCATATGTTTTCATACGTTCTACCTATAGTCGTCCTTGTTTCATTGAACTTCAGAATCAGATGGTAGGGTGGCATTTCTCCTTGTTCACCAATGATACTTCCAAATATAAAATGCCCTCTCCTTAGAAGCTCAGACCACCTCCTCCCCTCATGTTGCCTCGCATCCCCCTACACCTGTCACATTCTGTCAGCTGCCTCCTGCTCTTCCTCTCCATCTCCAGTCCTTCACTCTGGATCACTTCACGGCTGTGTCATGTCCCAGACAACGCCTTCCCTCAGAGGATGGTGGCCTCTGAATTCCAGTGACCTTCAATTCTTCTCCATTGTAGCTGCCCACATCCACAACTATCTTCTAGATTTTGTCATAACCCCGAACCAGTACACATTGAGTCAAACACCCCAAACACTCCGTGTCTTCACTCTGACCTTCTCATCCTCTCATTCCTCTGACTTTATGAAAACTCTCAGTCTCCAGAGGCCACCTTTCTGTCCCAGTCCAACACCCTCACTCCCGTCCTCACATCCTCACAGCACAGTGAGGAGGTAAGGAAGAGAGTTCCTGAAACCAGACTCTGAGGTTGTACCTAACCTCTGCCACTTACAGGCTAAGTGGCCTTGGACAAATTATTCAACCTCTCTGCTACTAGCCTGTCTAAAATGAGGGCAACAACCCTGTCAAACAGGTTATAGGAGAATCAACTCTAAATCACTTTGCACCCGTGGTCATTATATAAATTTGTTAAATTGGGCCAGACCAGAACAATACTCTCCCCAGCTCGCCCTTTATCCTTCTGCCCCAGCCACTGGGCAAAACCATACCCAGATCAAGGCTGCTGTCTACCTTCTTACTATCTATACTCAGGCAACCAAGTCCTATTGGGGAAAATGATAGCACGGTACACACTGATGCCCACAAATGCCGTCTCTGACACTAGCACGACTGCAGAAGCAATTTCCTTGTCTTCTGTCAGCCCCTTCTACCACTCCCCATGCCTAACAGGCTTTTCCCCCATCAGGAGTGGAGGCTATGAAGGCTGGGATAAGCACTAGCAAATCTCTAATGAGAAATTTCTGGAGAACTGAACATGAATCATAAACTAACGGGGTTTTTTTATTATTATTTTGCTTGACTTCAACCTGCACTGATAGTTACATTATAGAAAAATGTAAATGACTTTTGCCCAGCCTCACTCCTATCTAGAGGGTCAAATTTGTCCACAGACTCAAGGAACTGGAGTTTTGTAATCAAAATACAAGAGTTGGGAGAGCAAAAGCAACTTAAAAAAGACTTGGAGTTGAAGTTGAAGGAAGAAAGGAAAGTCCTCAAGAAGAGAGAGGCACTTTGAGGCCAGACTGGGAAACGCTGCCATGGGCTGAATAATAGCCCTCAAAGAAGCCCATATCCAGAGCCCCATAACCTGAGAGCACGACCTAAGAGAATCTGCAGTTATGATTACATTAAGGATACTGAGATTGGGAGAAACCCTGCATTATCTGGTGGGCCCCAGATGTAATCATAAGTGTCCATAGAAGAGGGAGGGGGAGGGAAACGTGATGTTGGAGTAGGAGTTGTCACGATAGAAATAAGAGATTAGAATGAGGTGACAATGGGAGTGTGAGGCAGGGAATGTCAAGGCAGCCTCCAGAAGCTAGAAAATGTAAGGAAACAGATCCTCCTAAGAACCTGGAGAAGGAACCAGTTCTGCCACACCTTGACTTGAACTCAGTGACACCGATTTTGGACTTCCCAACTACAGAACTCTAGGAGAAAAAAGTTCTGTTGTGTGAAGCCTTCCACTCTGTGGTACTGTGTCACAGCAGCAGTAAGAACCTACTATACACAGGCCATGAGGAAAACCTCAGGGCCTACAGGGTCATTTCAGGTGAAAGGCCTGGCCTGTGCCATAAGGGAACACTCAAATCTGGACAAGAGGGGCTCAGCCCCAGTGCTCAGACTGGCCTACAATGGAGACTCATCAAGACAACCCTGGATTAGTGCAGACCTATGTACAACATCATTTTGGAAGGAATTAGCCTGCTCAGAGAGGGTAGTAAGGAGGATTGGTTTGAAAACAAAACAAAACAAAACACTTCAGGTGCTCCCAGAATTAACAGACTTTTCAGAAACCTCTAAGTCTTGGGGGCCCCAAGGAAGCAAAATGGACAGGGTATGTTCAGACAATAAATCTCTATATGGATCTGTGATGGGTTGAAATGTGTTCCCCAAAAATTCACACCCTGGAGTCCTAACACCAATACCTCAGAATGTCACCTTATTTGGAAATAGGATCATTGCAGTCCTCAGGTATGAGGTCACTGGAGCAGAGTGAACCCAGTATGACCAGTGTCCTGACAAAAAGGGGAAAATCGACAGAGAAACACACAGAAGCACACCTCATGAGGATGGGAGTTCTGCAGCCACAAGCCAAGGAACCACAGGGATTCTTCCCCGGGGCCTATGGCAGGAACATGGCGCCACCCACACCCAGAGCTCCAACTGTGGCCTCCACTATCCTAAGATAATACATGTCTGTTGTTCAAGCCACTCAGTTCACCACACTTTGTTAGGGCAGCCCTAACACAGGAATACAAAATCCTGACAGAAAGAAAAGAAACTGAAGCTGCCTGCCAGCCCTGGCCCAATGCAGGGTGGAGGAGGAAGAGGCCCAAAGGAAGGTGCTGGATTCATATGGTAAAGCTCAGCTGGGTCAGCTTCAAAAAGGGGAGCAGAGAGAGGAAAAGGCAGCCCTCGCTGCTCCATTCCTGCTGCAGAGACCCAGAGCCAGGCTGCTTCTGCTGCCTGATGAGGCCAGGCCCCAGGGCTGGAGAGAACCAAAAGCTAAGGAGAGCAAAGTGTGGAGGTGATAGGATGTTCACAAGACCCCGGGGCACAAGTTTTGAAAGTAGCAACCTCAGCTTCAGTTCAGAAAGAGGAGGGTGCTTCTCTCTAACGGAAGTAACTATAATAAGCACCACGCAGTCCATGGGGTCAAGGAATCACAGAGCAGGAACCAGGGCCAGAGCCATGGTGGTGGCATCTGCGTGTCTCCTTCCATTTCCCCGGCTACTGGGGCCACAGCTAAGAAAGCCTTGGGATATCTTGACATGAAGACATTCAGAAAGGCCAGGACAGTGACACTGTGAGGAAGTCCTTCATGTCTGTCCTTTACCGGTGAGTTCCTTGTAAAACCCTTCACTCCCTGTCATAGACTTCCATGTTTCTTGCCCACCTCCACTGAGAAAATGTTCATACATAGTGCAGAAAATGTGCTTCCATAAATTAATTATAGGTTTACAATCACTGCTCTAAGAGGGAGAAAATGAGTGGTTTATATTGACAATTAGAAGAAAAAAAAAAAAGTAACTGAATGAAAGAAAACTGAGATCCTAACCAGATGAGAGGCTCCTTGAAGAAGAGCAAGGCCCGCAACACGTGGAACCCTGAGTAGGTTTTCACCCCTGCTTCCTACAAGCGGTTGTGGTGGGGAGGGGGAGCCTGGTGGACTGCTGAACCATAGCTCAGCCCTGGGCCATCTCCAGTTATGGTCATGCCCTCCCTTAGCTTGCAGGCTCACAGAACAGAAGTCACCTTCTCTCAAATCTAGAAAATGTTCACTAGTACTTATTTACAAAAACAGAAGCAATAAGTCATACTGACACATAATCCTTAGCTCCATCCTTCAAAGGATCATAGACAAAGAATAACCCTTGATCACTGCCTCTCTGATTTCTTAACAAAAGCATCAGCCCAATCCTTAATGGGCCGCAGCTGAGGGAACTCAGGGCCATGGACATCCGGTGCAGAGAAAATTTTAATATTCTGAATCACTGTGTAATTCACCAGAAAATAACCCTTGTTCTTCAGTATTGAAAACACATTGATTCAGGTCCCTTTTCCCACACATCCCACCTTCCGTGGGAGCTCTAATCCCAAGATAACTACCAACCCTCAAGTTCTATTCCTTAGAGACTCTCTACCTCTTGCAGACATCCCTCTCATGGCTGTTTTCCTCTAAATCAGTCATTTTCCCTCAAATCCCCCTGCAACTTTGACAATCCTACCAGCAAACAAAACAAAAACCAAACACCACCTACCCAAGTCCTTCGTACATGCAGCGTAAGGCTACCAGAGCTCAGAGAGGTTTGTGGTGGAACAAAACAAACAATAAATAATTTTAAAGTGAGTATTAAAAATTCCTGTTCTTCAGTGGGTTTGCCCACTGCTCTACTGGTCCACCCTTCTAGCGCTCCAGGCTCCTCCATTGTGGTCACCTCACCTGTCACCTCAACACAAGATGTATCCTATGATGACACTACTTGATCCAGGCTATACCCCAAGGGCATCACCTTCCTCCCCAAGAGGCTCACAAAGCTATTCCTAAATCAAGTCAGTACCCTCCCTAATATATTTCCTGGTGCTAATTACTCAGATGGCAAGTTTTCCACCCCAACACTATTCAGATCTGGTTAAAACCAGCTCATTAATTTCTTTTTTAATTTTGCCTGGTTTTCCTTATTTTTAAAAACCAATTAAAGTGATTTGTTCCATTTTTTTTAGTTTACTGCTGCATTTGGCTTGAGTTCTTGCTTATAAATAAATCCACTCCGGTTCACCTACTCCATGCGTTTTTGCTTTATATCGTGTTTTGACAAATTCTGACAAAGTTAGAAAGGAATACGAAGCAACCAACTGCCTTCACTTCAAGCTCATCTTAAAAAGTTAAATTTTATTCTTGTTCATAGCCCAGCTAATAATATTTTAAAAATTTAGAAAGTGTTGTTTTTCTAACTATAATAAAAAAATTGTCACTCCTATTCAAAAGTAATTATACTAACAGTATAAGAAGAATTTACATTGAGTTATTAAATTAGTAACAAATGTGTTTTCTTCCAATCTAGGAATAACCTATAAATGATTTCACACATATTTGGAACCCCACCGTGCCCTGAAATTCATTTCATCTCATGGTAAATTTAAAAAAAAAAAAGCAGGGGAGGAGAAAATAATTTTTTTGCTAAGATGTTTTGCTAATTTAACTCTTTCCTAGTTTCTCCCACAACCCTGAGAGATCAAGAATTCCTTCTATATGCTCTAGTCATCTCCTCCCGAATTCTATTTGAGTGTTAGAAATAGGTTTAGTGAGTTAAGTGAAGTAAGTCAAGCAGAGAAAGACAATTATCATATGGTTTCACTCATATGTGGAACATAAGCAAAAGCACAGAGGACGATAGGGAAAGGGAAGGAAATTCAAAGAGGGAGAAATCAGAGAGGGAGACGAACCATGAGAGACTATGGACACCAGGAAACAATCTGAGGGTTTCAGAGGGAAGGGGTAACAGGGTGATGGGTATTGAGGAGGACACATGCTGTAATGAGCACTGGGTGTTACATGTAACTAATGAATCATTGAACACTACATCAAAAACTAATCATGTACTATACAGTGACTAACTGAACATTAAAAAAAAGAAAAATAGGTTTAGTGAAAAGAACATGGATGGATGTGTAAGCATTTGAATTCTGGCTCTGCCATTTCTAGCTCTATAACCCTGAATAAGTTATTAAGCCTCTTTGAGACTCAGTTTCCCTCTTCATACCTTGAAGTTATGGGAAAACTTATCCAAAAATCTCAAAATAGGCAAAAAGGATTACTGGGTGTTCGCTGAGCACAGAGCTATTGGCCTTTTTATTGTCTGGAAAATTTTTCAGCTCTGTAGGAATAGCAATTAACCTGCAAATTTTCGTCCAGTAGGAATTGATAGGGTTCAGGACACACTACACCAAAACAGACCACTTTCACATATTAACTATGTTAAGCTAAAGGAATATGAGAAAAATGACAAAAGCAGGAAGGTCGCTCGGATCTCTCCGTCTCCCCCTATTTCCCTAAAAGACGCTGTATAACTCCCAAGTGAAAGATACTTTCCCTGCACGAGAAGGAAGGAAGATATTCTCATCACCAAAGACAGGGAGTCTGGGGCTAAGAAATCTACTCAAACAACTCTTGTTAAACTAACCCTTATCTTCCTGGTTACTTCTTCACCATGCACCACTTCTATCCCAAACACCTCTGTCTTGTCAATTTTTCACAAAATTACGGTTTTTTTGGCTAAAAAGTATGAAAGCTTCCTGCTCTTGCCACTTTTTTTGGTCTTTGGTGAAGGTTCCTATGTTCCTGTAAAAAGTCAATAAAATTTGCTGACTGAGCCAACTGAGCCACTGCCTGGGTGGCTCAGTTGGTTAAGCAACTGCCTTCAGCTCAGGTCATGATCTTGGAGTCCTGGGATCGAGTCCCGTGTCCAGCTCCCTGCTCAGTGGGGAGTCTGCTTCTCCCTCTGACCTTCTCCCCTCTCATGCTCTGTCTTTCACACTCTCTCTCTCTCTCTCTTAAATGAATAAAATTTTTAAAAAATAAAAATGAATTTGTCTGCTTTTCTCCTGTTAATCGGTCTTTGTCAGTTTAATTCTCAGACCTAATCAGGGATTTTAAGAGGGTCAAGGAAAACTTTTTCATTCCCTATGTGATATAAACAATTTCTGTCCAGCAGAACATATAACTGCAAATATTATGGGTTTTACCCCAATGGACATTATTCGCCCTTGTATCTTATCCAGCAATCTCATCCTAACATTGCCTGCAGGATATCCTGCTTCTCAATTGCTCTCTGAACTAGGCTTAATATCTTAATGGCTTTCATTATTAACAAGCTAACTAAAATCTTTGATATGTGTTCCTTTTACAATTGCAGGAGACTCGTGAATTTATCCACGTGAAATTACGCCTTAACAGAAATAATCACTTCTATCTCTTTGGCTTATGATAGGATTCAATGAAGTGAAATTAACAATAATAATAGTTTATATTTTATTGATCATTTACTCTGTCCAGGACTGTTCATAAACATGTGCTTTACATGTATTAACCCACCTAATCCTCACCACCCTGTAAAGTAAGCCTAATCCTCACTTTATAGACAAAAATGTGGCATAAAACGGTAGAGAAAGTTATCCCAGGTCAGGGGGCTAGTAAGCATCAGAGCTGACGTACAAAGTTTATGGCAGGCGAGGGACCTAAGGGCCTTCTACTCAGTAGAAGACCTTCTAGGTTCCCCTTTTCTTAGGGCCTCAGCAGCACCAGGACCCAGCTCGCTGTAACATATAGCCTGTAAAGAGACTGTGGTGGTCAGCAAGTTCTTGCCGGCCAAGCCTTTGCTGAGGACTCTGGGAGTTATTTGAGTGGTACCATCTCCACACCAGCCAGTCTCACAGCTAGACTATCCCCTCCATCTGCCCTTTTTCCACATTCAGCTCCAGATCACCTCCTCCAGGGATTACCCCAGTGTTCAGGAAAGCTCCTTCCTCTGAGCTCTGAAATAAGTCTTTAAGAAGCTAAACAGACTGATACACACTGTCATTTATTTTGGCCAGGATCAGGACCCTCTCTCAAAAGCCTGGTCCTTTGAGGACTGCAAGTAATTTAAAGGACAAGGAGAAGTCTCAAGATTGATCTTTAGGTCATGATTCTTGGGTAAGAAAGTTCCTTCACAGATCAACAACTGGGAATTCTGAACTAAGCTAACATGAAGGAAAGGAAGGTAGAAAAAAAGATGAAGACCCCTTTCTCAGGGGCAGAGAAGCACCCATCAGAAGCACCCACGCCACAGGAAAGAAACAGAACATGACCCAAAGAGAGAAATGAGCTCATCCTAGCAACCTTCACTCTTCTCTGAGACATATGTTCTTGGGGAGCCTTCATACCATCTCTTTGGGACCACTTGGCATCTCGTGGCCTGTTGTCCCTAAGCACTGAAAGATTCTGACTCTTCTAGAAGTATCTGGGTCCCTCAACCATGTTCAGCATCAAAAGGCCTGGGGGAAAATCACGATTACAAGACTTGTGTCCATCATCCAAGGGAGGTCAAATACTCTAAGTCCACCCCCCAGAACTTCGGGGCTCTGTTACCGTCAGGTAGGTGGTCCATGAGGCTGAGATTATTTTCACAATATCATGACATCGTTTTCTTTCTTCACTGTTTCTGACATTTGCAAATGCAGTGATGAGTAAAACTGCTGGCATTTTAACACAAACCAAGGCAGCAGCACCAAACTATACCAATGTTCATTGTATTCTTCAGCAGGATGCACTCACAGTTTAAAAAAAAAAAAAAAAAAAAAAGTCTGTTTCACTTAGAAATCTCCTTGATGAGTCAGTTAAAAATAATAGCAATTTTATTAATCTCAACTCTGGGTGCACATCTTTTTAATAGGCTTTGTGTCAGGTTAGGAAGCACACAAAAAGTGCTTCCACTAACCTGAGATTGTGTCAAGGAAAAGCAATTGTCTGATTGATCAAGAGGAGTAATGAACTAGTTGCTTTCTTCATGAAACAATACCTCTACTTCAAAGACTGACTGACAAACTGGTTGGTGGACATTTTCCCAACAACAAATCAATTATGCCTGTCACTTCAAGGAAAAGTGACAGTTTTTTGTTAGCAACAATAAAAATCTGAGCTCTCAAGCAAAAATTAGAATTTTGGAAAATTTTGATCTACTGCCATGATACTGACAACTTCCAAACACTTAAAGACAAAAAGAACTGTGATTTTTCTGATACCATGTCATCAAACATGTCAACATTTGAATGGCTTCTATAACTTAGTGCTGTGATATTTTCCCAATGACCAATGCATCACACTACAAAATCATGTACAAACAATGCCTTCAAAGTGCAAGACAGACCAATGGATTTCAATGTACAGAGGAAAAAAACTAATTGACATGTTCTCAGATCCTCCATCACAACTAAATGTTAGGAAACTACATTTGCGGTGGTGGAGCTGTGGTTTACTATCAAAGAAGAACATTCACAATTATCTGAAGAGACTAATGAAATAGTTGTCCTTTTTCCTTTTTTTTCTTTTTCTTTTTTTTTTTTAAAGATTTTATTTATTTATTTGACAGAGAGAGATCACAAGTAGACAGAGAGGCAGGCAGAGAGAGAGAGAGAGGGAAGCAGGCTCCCTACTGAGCAGAGAGCCCGATGCGGGACTCGATCCCAGGACCCTGAGACCATGACCTGAGCCGAAGGCAGCGGCTCAACCCACTGAGCCACCCAGGCGCCCTCCTTC
>NW_019154134.1:12856398-12916372 GCF_002288905.1 Enhydra lutris kenyoni | reverse complement strand
GATCCCAGGACCCTGAGACCATGACCTGAGCCGAAGGCAGCGGCTCAACCCACTGAGCCACCCAGGCGCCCTCCTTTTTTTTTTTTAAGATTTTATTTATTTATTTGACAGAGATCACAAGTAGGCAAAGAGACAGGCAGAGAGAGAGGGGGAACCAGGCTCCATGCTGAGCAGAGAGCCCGATTCGGGGCTTGATCCCAGGACCCCAGGATCATGACCTAAGCTGAAGGCAGAAGCTTTAAACCACTGGGCCACCCAGGTGCTGCTAGTTGTCCTTTTTCAACCAGATCTCCAGGTAAGTTCAAATTTTCTTCACATGCTTCAACCAACACAACACATTACAACAGCCTGAATGCAGAAGCAGACTGCAAGCCAGACATTATAAAAATTTATAAAAAGATAGAACAATGTCACTCTTCTAAGTTTTTGTTTTAGATAACAGAGTTATTTTTCATAAAACACGTTATTTATGTTAACATATAATGGATTTATCATTGTTATTCTTAAGCAAAGAAATAAATATTTTAAATGTTTTAATTTCTAATATGGGAAAGGTTGATAGGTAAAATAAAAGTCTTTAAAATCCTCAGTAATATTTAATAGTGTAAAGGGGACTGAGACCAAAAAGTGTGAAAACTGCTCTCTATGTAGGGGATTTAGGTTATCAACACATAGCTTTATTTAACATGTAAGGGAGGACCCACACAGTTAGAGGACAAATATGGTCCTATCCGAGAGCCTCCATCTATGCCCCCCCATCCTTAAGTGAAGGAATAAGAATACTTCCCATTCGCGCTACCCTAACACAATGTCTCTATGTATCTACACCACATGCTTCTCTGCAGCAAAGTGCAAGCATCCTGTGAATAAGAACCATAACTTCTATTCCTTTGTGTCTGCTAAGTACCTTACAAATGCAAATGTAGGATAGATTGATTTTCATCATGAAAATGTATCTCTTAAGAGCCTATGTTCTCCTGAAGATGGACTCAACCAATCTGCTGTAGTAACATTTACATATGAAGTACTCTGTGTCTCTTTCTCGAAAGATCATTCTCTTCAATCAACAGGGTGTGAGAAAAGGACTCCTATCCAGTTAGCCAAACCAACCCAATTTGACTTTTTCAGTCATGTTACCACCAGATCCCCCACATCCTGAAAGCAATATTTGTCAGTCTAACACAATGAAACAAATTAACATATGCATGACAAATTGAGAAGAGGCAGTGGAGTTTAATAATCTTCTATCTGTAAAGGACTTCATTTCAAATCATTTATACCTCTCACTGGATACTCACAACACTGCTGAAGGAAAGGGTGGCCATTATTACTTCTCATTAACCAATGAGCAAGCAAGCAAGGAGAAATGAAATCACCCAACGCCCATCTAACACCTTGGAGCACAGCACAGAGCTCTCTTCACTTCCATGAAGGAGCTCTGATGCTTACTGCCATTTTGATTTTGAAAGGGGCCGAGGGAAGACCATAAGTCAGTCATCTTTGCTCTCTTCTTGCCTCATTCTTGCTTATTGTGGGCTCTAATTCTTTGATTCGGATGCAACGGTACTTCATTTTTAAATAAACTGCATTACTACCTGGAAAAGTTTCAGTTTTAAAATATCTAATCAGCAGCGCCTGGGTGGCTCAGTGGGTTAAGCCTCTGCCTTCAGCTCGGGTCATGATCTCAGGGTCTTGGGATCGAGCCCCGCATCGGGCTCTCTGCTCAGCGGAGAGCCTGTTTCCTCCTCTCTCTCTCTGCCTGCTTCTCTGCCTACTTGTAATCTCTGTCAAATAAATAAATAAAAATCTTTTAAAAAAAATATCCAGGGACACCTGGGTGGCTCAGTCTGTTAAATGCCTGCCTTCGGCTCGGGTCACAACCCCAGGATCCTGGGATCGAGTCCCTCGTCAGGCTCCTTGTTCGGCGGGGAGCCTGCTTCTTCCTCTGCCTACTTGTGCACTCTCTCTCTCTCTCTCCCCCTGCTTGTGCATTCTCTCTCTCTGACAAATAAATAAAATCTTTAAAAATAAAATAAAATTAAAAAAATATATATCCAATCATGGGACGCCTGGGTGGCTCAGTCAGTTAAGCTGCTGCCTTTGGCTCAAGTCATGATCCCAGGGTCCTGGGGTGGAGTCCCACATTGGGCTCCTCGCTCAGCAGGGAGCCTGCTTCTCTCTCTGCCTCTGGCTGCCACTCTGCCTGCTTGTGCTCTCCCTCTCTCTGACAAATAAAAATAAATAAATAAAATCTTAAAAAAAATACCCAATCAATATATCTATAAGATTCCCTATTGGTACTCCCATAAATCACAACTCAAAACAAGTTGTCCAGAAACAAGTCAACTCCACGCTGTGGTATAGTAATGTAATTACCTGCCCCTTCTCTTGTGTCTTATCTAGTAATATGGGTCCAAGCCCTCAAGGAGTAACATATAGAGAAACGTACATCCTGGCAGTACATGTTCCCATATTTTCCAGAGGGTTAGATACAGATCAAGTCTGGAGAGCACTCTCCAAAAATACTTTCCTGTAAGAAAAGACACAGAACCTAAAACCCAAAATACTCCAGAATTTCAGGGCTTCCCATCTCATTTCACTCATTATTTCAGGTATCTGGCATAATCACTTGGGGTCTAGCACACTAGCGATACAGAAAGTACGTGGAAGGTCACCTGGGTCCCTATAAGAGATGGGTATTTATAAATAGGCTCACTTGTTTTTACTCCTAGGCTATAAACACATAGGGTGTCTTCTAGAGAGACCGCAGACACTCAGATGCATATTTTCAAAGACACCATGGTTTTCGAGCAGGGTCAGATTTGTACTCAGATCTCACAGGCGACTCTAATGATAATCAGGTTCTGTTTGGCCAGTGACCTCTCACCTCCACCCACGTCAAGCCACACGTAGGAGAGCATGCAGAGTGTACTCACCTGGGACAAGCTCCCACTCCAGAATTCAGGCCCTCCAGAGTCACACATCTAGCTGAGGTCCTCTAAGATGTGTGGCTCTTTCATTTCACGAGTATCAACAAACACAAGGAACGCTGGACTTGAGTGACGGCTGTTTCCTTAAATCCCAAGGAGATCAGAGTTCATTCACGGTGAGCTATGGAGAAATCCCTTCTGCTCCTCACTCCTTATGGCTTTTTCCTGCTCTCTTCTGTCTCTTCCGCCAAAGCCCCAGCTCCACCAGACAAAAAGTCTCTTGGGAAGGCAAGGCACAGGAACGCCCGCACTTCCCTGCGGCTGACTCCCAGCTCCAGGAAGATGGGACAGGCCTGTGAGGGCCATCCGCTAACCATGCAGCTGACTCTATCATGCTTTCCAGCTGTTGGAAGCAGACGCCTGCTCCTCGACTCCTCTTAAAGTTTTCCTGGTGGCTTTAACATTCTTCACTGCTAAACTTTGCCAAAGCAGGATTAGTGTATTCTACGGTGAAGCTTTGAGAGGAGGCGTCAGACAGGCTCAGGTTCAAATCCCAGCTGTTTCTTATATCTGGCCCTGGAGCAAACTACTTAACTCCCCGGAGCCTCAGCTTTCTCATACATAAGCAGAAGACAAAAATACCCATTTATAAAGATTAAAAGCATGATTTTATGTCAAGTTCCCAGAACAAGGTCTAGTACATAAATGTACTGCCTTTGCCTTCTATACTTTTCTCAAAGGAAAGAAAATCAAGTCCGTCAAGAGAGAAGAGCAGCAGCTCTTTGCTAATCCTGTCTTTAGTCCTTTTGCTATGGACTGGCCATGGTACACTCACTTATGCAGCAGAAGCAATTTCATGGGGGCTCCTAGGAATCAGGACTTGAAGCCCCCAGACTCACCTCTTTCCTTGGTAATGAAGAGGATATTGACAAAAGTCCAGAAAGATGAGCTCTCCCACCCACAGGTTATACCAATGGCCCTTAAGCTGGCTACATTAGAATCACCTGGAGAGCTATGGAAACTCTAAGGGGTCTAGAGGAGGCTTGGGAATCTGTATTTTCAAGGGCTCCACACGTGATTCAGGCATGCAAAGGACTGAGCCGCTGCGTTCCTGTTGAAAAGCATCTGGATTACCTTGACTTTCAGTCTTCTCTGGGGAGGCCCCCATCAGAAGCTGATTTGTGGTGTTAGTAGGTTTGTTTTGTTGGGGCTGATAATAACCCTCCCAGGCAATTATTAGGGAGAACCTTGCCCTACTCGCATACTTATGTTTAAAAACCTAAATTAGCCTGAAAGCCTCAACCACTTTCTGATCTTGTGTCAAGGACTTCCAGCTCCTTTTTTTTTTTTTTTGGTAAGATTTTATTTATTTATTTGACAGAGAGAGATCACAAGCAGACAGAGAGGCAGGCAGAGAGAGAGGAGGAAGCAGGCTCCCTTCTGAGCAGAGAGCCCAATGCGGGGCTCGATCCCAGGACCCTGAGATCATGACCTGAGCCGAAGGCAGTGGCTTAACCCACTGAGCCACCCAGGCACCCCAAGGACTTCCAGCTCCTCACTCACTGTTGCTGGAGGACTGAGGCAGTGACGCATCAGACTCTCGTACTTTCCATTGTGCTTGTCCTGGGATACTGTGTCCTTCTAATATGTAGTTCTACTTTCACCTATAATTTATTCCACTGGTACCTATCATTACTGATTCCAGGCAGTCCCACAATAATAATTGGTTAAACGCTGAAACATTCAAGCAAAAAAGAATGTATTTTTTTTTTTACACGCCTCTCTCGCCAAGTGAGATTTAGGTTGCATAAGAAAGTGTAAATAATCTCCAATTTTATTCTCTAGACTCATGTTCAGAAATCCAAGCTAGGGGGGTTGGGGTGGCGGGGGGAGAAGGGACAGCTCAGAGAATAAGAGCCCACTGGGGGAAGATTTTCCCAGACAGCCACCAGTTTATGCTGCTACAGCCCTGGCTGGAACAGCAGCATCTGGGCAAGAAGTGAGGGAGCTCCAGTCAGGAGGTCCTGGTTTTTCCTCAGCCTTCCTCAAGGGATCCTAGTTAAATGGAAATTGCTGATGGCTGTGACTTCTAGTGTGTGCCGCCACCTTCTGGAGAAAGCATTAATCTCGTCCCCATGTCACTCTGTGGAGCATGTGTCACAACCCAATTTACAGATGAGTAAACTGAGCCTCTGAGAGGCAGGTTCCTTCATCGGAACCAAAGTCAAGCTCTAAACTGTGTCTTTCAAGTTCAGGGTCTTTTCCAAAACCCCCACACATGATCAAGATGATTTTTTTTTCTTGAAAGCACAAATCTCATTCATAGTAAGATCTCAGTAAAAGTAAATTAGAATACGTGCTCTGAAATCACAGCAGGAGGCTGGCCCAGCATCCTTGGCTACATTTCAGGGTTTGGCTGAGTTTTCTGAGCAGCTGACAGCTTAGCTAATCCAACTGAGCTTTAATGGACTTGCCTGCTACCTCAGTGACAAACATTCATTATTTGGACAGTCAATAGAGACTCGTCACGTGGGCTTCTTCTCCCTTCAGGCCCTACTCAAATATCTTACCCTCAGACTCAAACCTCCTTCCATCTCAGTCTGACAGCATCTGGGCCCTTGTTCACAAGTGTATCCTTTTTTTCTGAATTCTTCCTTAACCGGCTGTACATCTCCCTGCATCTCAAGTTAGCAGAGCAATGCTGCCTCCTCCTGGCAGAGGTGGGACGTGCACCCACTGCTGAGGAGAAAGCCCCAAGAGAGCCACCCAGACCCACGGAGCCTTCAGGGAAGTCACAGCACAGAGTCACGAGTACTGAGCATTCACCAAAATTGACGGGAAGAGTCAAGGAAGCAGAAGACTTCATCACACCACCACCAACGCCTCCGCCTCCAGGACTTTATAATCTAATGGAGTAGGTAGGAGGACTGAGACCAGCAGCTTTTGGCCCTCACTGTGCATTAAAATCACTGCACCCGGGGTGCCTGGGTGGCTCGGTGGGTTGAGGCCTCTGCCTTCGGCTCAGGTCATGATCCCGAGGTTCTGGGATCGAGCCCCGCGTCGGGCTTTCTGCTCGGCGGGGAACCTGCTTCCTCCTCTCTCTCTGCCTGCCTCTCTGCCTACTTGTGGTCCCTCTCTGTCAAATAAATGAATAAAATCTTTAAAAAAAAAAAAAAATCACTGCACCCCACTCCCAGAGATGCTGATTCCATTACTCTGGACGGGACTCAACCATCAGTACTTGTTTCAAGATACCAGTTGTTTCTAATGTGAAGCCAGGCCTCAGATGCCCTGAACAAGACAAATTCCACCAGAATAAGAAAACATGGTATACCTTCCCACCAGGAAGGCAGCACTGCACTGCTGCCACAAGAGGGCGCTACACTGGTCACGGCGGCTGGAGAAGCTCCGATGTAGATGACCGAAGAGCTTGTGAGACAGGTGGGCCAAACCCGGGCAAGAGGAACTCTGAGGGTGTCCGGGAGGGGTAATGAGATGTGCACGGGGGAAAGAGAAGACACACACCTGAGTGGGAGCACGGGGTTGGCCGTAGTCCTGACACCTCTTATTTGCAGTTGTTGTAAGCTGACTAAAGAGATGACTACGAGCCATTTATTCCCAATGAGTTCTTTCCCCTCTTATTGATCAAAGTTTTTTCTAGACTTGCAGCTATAGCAACCATCCCTCAAGTGTTCAAATCACATTCAGTGGAGGACATTTTTCCATCCCCTTTCTCACCATTTTGTTCAAATATTTTAGGTGTGGCAACTGGGTAACTGTTTGGAAATCAGTATTCCTGAACCCTCAAGTGGACTTCTCCTGTCACTTTCACTCCTGAGCACAACAGAGCTTCCCCCTGTAAGGAAGGTTGAGCAGGGGAGAGTTTGAGCATTACAGGTGCAGGCAGGCCGAGGGCCTAGGACAAAATCAGGCCTACCACCTCTAGGCCTTTTTCCCTATCCTCATCTCAGCCTTCCAGATTTTATCACTGATGATTAAACTCAAGCAAATGCTCTCCTAGGAAAAGAAAGCAAAAGAGAGGATTTCTCCTAAAGGCCTGGGGTGGAGCTGGCCACGTCTTCCCAGCCCAGGACCATCTCCAGGTTCGTCCCAGCCCCATGCCCAGCCAGGCAAGAAAGTGAGAGAAACTCTACTTGACTGTCCCCAGGGAGAAAGAACAAGACAGGTCCTGCCCTGTGCACTGCACGCAGTTCAGCTACTTGGGGTCTACAGGAAATCTCCACCCATGAACCAAGACTCAGTGAACATTCTGGGACCTTGCCCCCCACTTCAAAATGCTGAGGGGACAGAGCGGGGCACAAATCAGGCAAACAGGAGCCTGAAGTTTCTATATGGAGGCCACAAACCTGAGTAATCAGGATCAGCCCTTTGGGCTGCTGACTGGCATCCCTAGATGAGGCTCTTACATCATTCATGCCAACTGTCTGCACACTTTGTCCTAGAACACAATTCCTATGCCTTTCGTGATGCTGAGTCAGATCCCCACCTCATGGGGTAACCCCTGGGTATGAAGTCCTTTAAGGAAATCTCCTGGTCCTAAACATTAAATTATACAAAATATTATTCCCTGATCTGTTTTCAAGGGAATGACAAATTTAAAATATGTAAATAAAATCATGTCCTTCATACATATGTAATCCTTGGTATGTGAACCTTTCAGAGAAAAGATTCTATAAAAATTTAACAGCCTCCTTCAAAGAAGTGAGAAATGCCTTTCCATGATAGGCAACTCTGAAAGATGCTAATGACACTCTCTAAAATTTTTCTGAAATTTTCCCCTGAGCCTCAAAACCATTAGAACTTTGTTTGCTCTTTGTATACAACGGAAGGCTGGACACCAAAAGGGTTGGAGTCATTTCAGACAGGGAAATAACCATCTTTCATCAGTTGTCTTCTTATTTCACAGAGGGCTCAGTGAGTCACTGAGCACCTTTATGGAGCACCTACTGTGTGCACATGGTATATCTCTCTACCCACAATTCAGCACTTAATCACCTCATATTATCTCCAGACAGAACTGAATTCTTTGAGAAGAACTGAGTTGTTCTCAGAGTTCTTTCTGACTCTCCAAAGCTTGAAACTAGCCTTCAATAGTCATACAACACACACTAATGAATCCCAAGGTCTGCCTAAGCCTTAGCACAAAAGAGCACCTATTTCCCCATTGGTAATTTACCCACAAAATAACAATCAGAGGACATGAATCATATATCCTTGTATGCATCATTAAAACATCTCTGTGAGGCTGGATTTACCGTAAGCAGTCGAATTACCATAAAAGACAAAACTTTCCTAATGTGAGTCAGGAGAAGCAGACCGATGTCAACCCCCTCCTGGTGACGCTCCAAACCCATAGTCACTCATTGGGACTGGTACACAAGTCCAGGTACACATCCCCAGGTCTGCAGTGGAAGACATAAAAAAATCAGTTTAAAACAATGTGGAAAGGACTGTGGAAGAGGCGTGAACAAGGGCTGTAGAAGCCAAAAGAGAGACACTCATGGATCCTGAAAGAGCCGAGGAAGGCTTCACGGCAAGTTGACATCAGAGCTGTCAGAATGCATCAGCACTTACGAGGCAAGATGCAGGGGGGAGGCAACATGCGTCAGCAGAAGAGCATAAGGGCTCTCCCGGGAATGGGAGACATTGAGAGAAGCTGGCAGAGGGTGCATGGTGAGAAGTGTGGCCTTCCCCGGGCTTGGAAAGCATCCTACAGCCAGCCAGGGAGGGAGCCTGTGGAGGCTTTCAGACTGCATCTACTATACGAAGATTTGGTGCATAGAAAGACCTCTCTGGCAGAAGTGCAGAAGATGAACTGAAGAGGGAAGGAATGTGAAGACAAGGGGCAGGAAGGGCTCTGTTCCTTCCTTTGTCTGGAAGATACACAAATCGTGCCCATTATGTGTCATGCTGTCACCAGGAAGCAGTGCTGACACCGCCTGGGGGAGTCAGACCTGACTCAGTCTGCATTTCAATAGCCACCAGAGGGAACTCAATCCAGGACAGGGGACACCACAGAGGCATCTGTCCCACTTCCACCTCAGCCACTCCTTGTGCACCAAGCCTCGTCAACCAAAATGGAACCATTTGACGGGCATACATCCTGCATGGTATTCTCTGGTGTCTCAACACCCCGAAGAACCAAATCTCCCTGGATTGTTTTAAAGTGACAATTTCTGTAGCAGTGATTCTCGTATTGTCTGGCAAGGTGAGAAAGTAACTCCTTCCAATAACAGAAAGATTTCTAAAGGCATTTGTCTCTGATCCTGTAACCCGTGGCTACAGAGTTGGGGTTCAAGTTTTGAAGCCTGGGCATCAAGCCTGCATTGGTGTGTGAAGAAAAAAACAGGGACCAAAGCTGTTTCCTTGAAACAAATTTCAGAAGAAACAGCACTATTCCCTTCTGGACCTGTGGAGTTTCTTCCTTACCTTTTTTCTTTCTTCTCCCAGGCAGAACAATGGAATTGGTCTGCTGTTTCTCCTTACTCCCTCAAGAAAAACCAATTGCTCTGAAGGCATTTTGAGCCCTTTTCTATTTTAAATGATAACTCCATGTGAAACCAAAATAGATTTATCTGGTCTTTTAGTTTAATACCATTTGGGCGGGGGGGGGGGGGGGGGGGGGGAGGACTGAGTCAAGCCACACCTTTTTGGAGAAAGGACTGCTGAGTTTTCTACTCATAGAGGTTATAAAGAGACTCCCCCTGTCAGGCAGTGAGAACACACACAAGAAAGCAGAGAGTCCCCTTGTCTCACAGCAGTGGGGCTCCTCCATGCTGGGGGTTTGCTCTCCTGGACCCATCAGGCCTGCTGTCATTTCTGGGTTTGGTTTTTTGATTGTTGTTTTCGTTTTTGTTTTTGTTTTGTTTTTTGTTTGTCTTCCTTTTCTCCTTCCCCCATATCAAGAAGATTCTGAGTCTTACTCATCTTGGCAGTGGCCCTGCCTGCCACAGTGGATGGCACACCGTCATAAGGATAACTTCAGTCAAATGGGGGCCGATTCCATACTGGGCACTATGCCGGTTGCTTCAGATACATAGGATATTCCTTACTTAACTCAAAATCCCATTTTACATATTGAAAAGACATGATCTCCATTTTCCCTGTGGAAAACTAAAGCTCACAAGGTTGATTCAACTGACTCGAAGTTATATGTCCAGGACAAGTCAACAGAGATTTGAGCTCAATCCTTATGACCCCAAACCCATGCCTTTTGGACTCCCTGTGCTACCTGGAATGGAGCCCACCACATGAAGGCTTCAGCTTGAATTCTCCAAAGTCCAAGTAGTATGTACAGACAGATTCATCTGGCAAAATTACATTGTAAAGCAAATCAAATTGCCATGTGACCTGCACTATAATAAAAAATGTATATATTTCCGTTAGAAAAAAGTCCCCTGTAAGACCAAAGAGGATAGTTTTTAGTGAAACAACTGTAACAGACTCCGAGCACATGCCACTCACAGGATGACCCACAGACCAGCAGCAGCAGCAGCAGCTGGGAGCTTTTTTTTTTTTTTTTTTTTTTTTTAAGATTTTATTTATTTATTTGACAGAGAGAAATCACAAGTAAGCAGAGAGGCAGGCAGAGAGAGAGGAGGAAGCAGGCTCCCAGCAGCTGGGAGCTTTTAAAATTGTAACTCTTTGATCTTCTTTGGTACATACTCTCGTTTTATGAGTTAGTAGTATTTCCTATTTACTGAATTTCAGCAACATGCTGAGAACATCCAGGGAGCAGAGACTGGACTCAAATCCTAACCAAAGGGTTGGTCTTTTGACTAAGGAACGCTTTCAAGGGATGTTCTGTTTCCAAGTATTCAGAAGAATTAGAACAGAACTACGTTGGTGGTTGAGTGATGGCCTCGGGACTTGGTCCCTCGGGTAAACAGAGATGTAGCAATGTGAAATGGTAGTTATTGCTGAGGCACCAGAACTAAAATGCCACATTCTGAAGTGGGTGTGAGACCATCATGGTGTAGGATTTACATTAGCAGAGATCAAAATCTGTTTTTGGGCCTCTTACCCTTGAACCCCTCTGTTGTCTCATACCCAGCCTTTTCACACAGAAAAAGATGAGTGTTAGAATTAGGGGAAACATTTATGAGACACTTATTGCTAATCTGAGTCGAGACAGTGCTTTAGAGGTCTTTCACTTCAAGACAAAGGAAAGGAGCCAAAATAAGACCTCATGGAGGGTCTAGTATGTGTCTTCTGGTTTAGGGGACATTGTGACTCCCACATGGAGAAATCAGGCTGACTGCTTCAATGGCAGAGCAAAGGATGGGGGTGTTAGGCCACTGCACAGTTGCCTAAAAACATTCTTTTGTACTAGAGGCAGGTAACTCATGTGAGGGAGCCAAAGAAAGGCTTCTCACATTCTCTCCAAGATGGTGGCTTAGAGGGGCCAATAGTCCTAAGCACAAAGATGCCAAGGGTACCACCAAATGCCTAAGACTGAGGAAGAGGAAGTAACAAACCATAGTGAGAACACTGCCCTCATAAAAAGAAACCGCAGGTGAGAGATGGACAGCAGGTGGGGGCTCAGGGTACCACAGGTCTCTGAAAAGCCTAAAAAGCGTACTTAAGGAAAGAGTCACCTGGCAGACCTGAGAACAACAGGTCAGTTTCTGATAGCCTTAGTCAAGTGTGAACCTTCCTGGCTTTTTCTTTTCTCCCATCCCTGGCTACTGCCCTGGAGGGTCCGAAATGGAGGTTAGCAAAAAGGAGGAGAGGGAAAAGTATAAAGCTGGGAAGAGTTGAAAGAGCAGCCCACAGCAAGCAACCAGGCTTCAGTGGGTCTTAGCAGGGGGAGATAACTTAAATTTATTCTCTCACCGTTGTGGAGGCAAGTAGTCCAAAATCAGTTTTCTGAGCTGAAATCAAGGTGCCAGCAAAGCCACACTCCCACTGGGGGATCTCAGAGAGATTTCATTCCTGCCTCTTCCGGCTTCTGGCGACTGTCATCATTCCTTGTCTTGTAGTGGCATCACCGCTATCTCTGCCTTCATGGTCACGTGCCCTCTTCTCTTCTCCCTCTGATTATCTCTTATAAGGATATGCGTGATGGCATTTTGGGCCCACCCTGATTAATTGAGAAAATTTCTCCATCTCAAAATCCTTAACCCAGTCACATCATTTGCCATATAAGGTGATATTCACTCTTATGCCATACAAGGTAGCATTCTAGAGGTTCAAAGGATTAGAATGTCTCTTGTGGGCACATTATTCAGTCTGCCACAGAATGTTAAGGACATTAACTAATGTGTTTAGGGATTAACACCTAATGAATAACCTAAAACACAGTGATTAAGTAACTTTCTTAAAAATCACACAGCTGGGGCGCCTGGGTGGCTCAGTGGTTAAAGCCTCTGCCTTCGGCTCAGGTCATGATCCCAGGGTCCTGGGATCGAGCCTCACACATCGGGCTCTCTGCTCAGCGGGGAGCCTGCCTCCTCCTCCTTTCTCTCTCTGCCTGCCTCTCTGCCTACTTGTGATCTGTCAAATAAATAAAAAAATCTTTAAAAAAAAAAAAATCACACAGCAGAACACTGGGTGAGTCATGTTTCAACAGAGCGAAGTCTCCTGACTTCTAGTCAAAAGCTCTGCCTTCTACAATACACAGTTACAAATGACATTGGAGTCCTTTACAGGCTCTAGCTATTTCAAAGTTTTAGTCAAGCATCCTTTAACAGTTTCCTCAAAGAAAATCTCCATTTGGAAGCTTCTAAGGAAACATGAAAGAAAGAAGATTGCATCGAAGTCAGCTTATGGAAATTCTCACCCATTTCCACACTGGTATTGTTTAAGGACCTCACAGAGCCAACAATGAAATATGGGATTTCTTTTCTGGGATGAGAAGAGCTGGAGACATGCTAAATCAGCACCAGCAATGGTCGTGAAGTCTAACTGTGCAGAAAGCATTTAATGAGCCCCTATTTTGAGCAGAACCATGTCTAATTATTTACCACGAAATGAAAGAGAAGAGGGACCAGCAGACGATTTCTTCCAACCTTCGTCACTACTTAAGTGTAGACAAGGCAGAACAGGCATGCCTCTTGCTGGTCTTCACTTTATCAGACTTCACAGATTCTGTGTTTCTCGCAAAGCGAAGGCTTTTGGCAACCCTGCATCAAGCAATTCTGTCTGCCATTTTTCCAAGAGCGTTTGCTCACTTCATGTCTTTGCATCACACGTTGGTAATTCTCAAAATACTTCCCACTTCGTTTTTATTAATATATTTGCTAGCTATGATCAGTGATTTTGACTCATTGAGAGTTCAGAAGATGGTTCACATTTTTTAGCAATAATTAAGATATGTGCGTTGGTTTTTACACAAATGCCATTGTACACTAAATAGACCATAAGATAGTATAAATGTAATTTTTATATGCCCTACAAAGCAAAAAAAAAAATCATTTGACTCACATTATTGCAGTATTTGCTTTATAGGAGTGGCCTGGAACCAAATCCACAATATCTCCAAAGTATTTCTGTACTTATTATGGGTCTTTTTGGCTCTGATGTGTGAGGTCATAGTCTGGACCAAGAGAAGCCGGGAGGACTACCCAGTGCTGGTGGTGAAGGGTGAGGGCAATCACCAATATTTGGATAAGTCCCCAAAATACCCTCACTAAAACCTCTACAGGACAGAAACTTTCCTCGTGCATGTATCCACAAGCCCAGTGTTGACATATAACCATGCTCTAGAGAGGCAATAAGACAACAAGCCAACAGTGGGGACACAGAAATGCAAGAACCCAAGAAAATGGAACACGGATGTCAGGCAGGTGGTGTCGACGGAGGGACTGGGGAGAGAACGACTGGGAGAGAGAAGAGGTGGGACCACAGAGGGGCCATGAGGTGAAGGTGTGTTTCCGGTGGGCCACCTCTGTAGAGATCAGGGGACAAAAGGAAAAACTGAACGACCTAGGATAGAACAAGATTCACAGAATGTTGCAGGGCTTAGCATATCAAGATGAAAGTGAAAAGCTTCATTTCTCTTAAGTTTTTCACAGAGAGCCCCTGAGGAAAAGCCAAAGGCTATTTAGATAACTTGAAAAGCTCTTGACTTAGACATCAAGAGACCAGTGGGATTTGCAAAATGCACTTATTTTCAAATCAGTGGCTGTCAACATGCTAAGTACTAAAAATATGTTTGTTCCCCCTCGCCATATTATAGACCTGAAAATATTGAAGTTATAAGGGTGTCTCCACCTCTGCCACCCACTTAGTGTCAATTCAAAGGTGAAGTTGTTATAATTAGTCCTTTTCAAATGATCTTGACTTTCTTCTGCCATCTTCTAAATTCAGGAATATAAAATCTGTTGAAGGGGAATTTGCCTCTCACAAGAAAACCTGTCAGCTAATTATATCCTTGAGCAAATCTTGGTTGTTTTCCTCTTCTTGAAATCAGCAAACTCATTCCTTCCCTTCCTGAGGTACACATGGGGTGGTTCCTCTTCCTGGATTTTCCACTCATTCCTGGCCCCTGAGGTCCCCAGGCTGACTCTCTAACAGAAAGAAAGGAAAGGAAAGGGAAGGAAAGGAAAGGAAAAGAAAAGAAAAGAAAAGAAAAGAAAGGAAAAAGAAAGAAAGAAAGGGAGGGAGGGAGAGAGGAAGGAAAAGAAAAGAAAAGAAAAAAGAAAAGAAGGAGAGGGAATGAGGAAGGAAGAAAGAAGGAGAAAGAAAGAGAAAGAAAGAAAACCTTTGATTTTATTGATTTTACACAGCCTCAGCCCAACAGTGGAAGAAGACACAGGAACCTGATCCTCACACACAACCAAAAGTATCTGAAAACACCAGAGAAGATGTCTGAGCTGACTTAAACCAGTGGTAGCTCTACCTCAATCCTGAGCTCACCCATTTGATAGGAGCTACAGAGTCCTGCTCATTTAGGGACCCCTGGTTCCTTGCCCATCTGTCCCATATCATTCTGTTTTCCAGGCCAGTTTCCAGCGAGGTTTCAGGAGAGAATGATGCTACCTTTCAAGAGCCACAAGGGGATTTGGAAGCAGGCACTTCAGGCAGAAGACAAGACCTGCCAGCGTTTAGTCCAACCTCTAGATCATAAATGGCAAGCCTACCTACTGCGAACACTGACTGAAATCATGCCTTGGAGAGCACTTCCTGGGGGGGTCTGTGAGGCTACAAACTGCCTGGCAGCACCCAGGACCATATACTTGCTAATCCCATTCAAGGTGGAAACATCTTAAAGTCAACATCAGCTGACAAAGTGTTGACTGGCCTGGTACAGAGACTTCTGGAAGCTCATCCCAGATCTGTGGTTGACCTCCCACGGCTTCAGACAATATCTCTTTGTTTCACTTCCTTCTGCAGGAAAGCATTCTGTTGACACTAATCCCTCTCCAGGGTGTATGAAGATGAACAGGTTAATTTAAAAGCACGTAGGGCTCTTTGAAGGGAAAGCACTACATAAATCCCAAGCAATAGTAATTGTCTGGATTGCCTATAAAAGGAATAAATCTTTTAGGTTATTGAATTTCTTTGGCTGGATTTCGGTCTTTGTGAGGTGGAAATAAATTGCTAGCATATGTGGCTAAGACTAACTGACCAATAAGAATACTATATAGGTTGAATCTGTAATTGAAGAGTTTGACATGCTCCTATTAATAGCATCTGGTCTAGTCTCTGGCATACTGAGAAACAGAACACTGTCTCAAGCCCAAGCAAGAGATCACTTCTTACTGTCAGGCCAGCGGAACCTGGAGCTCCATCGGATGCCTCACTAGACCTTTGTTCCTGTGGTCATCATCACTGTTGCCAGCCCCCAGAGTTAACCCTGCACCTAAGAAACGGAGTCATTGGATTCACCAAAAAAGTAATCCTGTGGCTCAGCATTAGCCTCAAAGCAACAGATTCAGTGACTTCTGTAGCAGGGACCCTGGGTCAGAAGCAAATATCTTCAACGGCCTGATACATGTATGTACCATAGGCGTTGGGAGAATAAGAGATAGAAACAAATTTACCTTAATGATTCTGTGTTATTGACACATTAACAATGGAAACTGAACATACATAAGGCAGTACTGGCTACACCATGACTGAGAACACCACAAGCTAAAGAGACACATGATACCAACAAGTTTATGAACACAAATAAGAAATTTGGGGGTGCCTGGGTAGCTCAGTTATTAAGTGTCTGCCTTCAACTCAAGTCATGATCCCAGGATCCTGGGATAAAGCCAGCATCAGGCTCCCTGCTCAGCAGGAAGCCTGCTTCTTCCTCTCCCACTCCCCCTACTTCTCTTCCCTCTCTAGCTGTGTCTCTCTCTCTGTCATTAAAAAAATAAATAAAGTCTTTAAGATAGATAAATAAATAAATAAATTTGGAGACTGAGTACACCAGAGCCATATGGAGGTAAGAGGGCCCCTCTGCATACACTTTCTCTTTAGTAAAAGGAATTAACTAGCAGGAGCTCCCCAACCACTTCTCCAAGGGACTTCCATTCTCAAGGCCTAGAGCCTTTAGGAGGAAGAGGGCAGCCTCTAAAAGCGGACAGAGGCTCTTTAGCCCTCTGCCACGGGAAAAGCATGGGCAAGGAAACGACTCTTGGAGAGACCAGGGAAGACTTCTTTCTGAAGCAAGGGTCTCCTTTGGCCACATTGAGTGTCAGGACACTGGACCTAGAAGACAGCAGTGGACTTGGCTTTGCACACGTCATGCTCCTGAATAATGGCAGCTTAAACAAACTGAAATATAACTTAATTAAGCCTTTGTGTAGTGCTACAGCAGGAGTGTCCTAAAGTGAAATAACTATTTCGTAAAGACCTTCTAGTAAAAGTCCCAAGTCAGGTGATCTACCTCAAACATGAGAGAATTTCAATGGCTCTTCACTGTTCTTTCTCATTCTGTAGAGCTCTCAATTTTGTTTTCAATCAAGAACTGAAGCTCTTTCCAACTGCTTCACCTTTCAGATACTTTTTAAATTTTGGTTTAAGTGTTTTCACATTTGATTCTGAACAAATCTTTTCCCATAATCTTCCAAAGAGCTTTCCTCCACTGGCATGCCTGCAGGTGGTGTGCATCCCAGTGGTTATCTCACACGGTGCTGGAAGGAGCATACTCTCCGCTACCTGTGCAGAACCGCCCTCTGCAAGGGTTGGGGGCCCCGCCCAGACCAGCTAGAGGCTTATTTTGCTCTAAGGTTACCTTTTTAGAACTTCAACTCTCTCCCTGTCCCCTGAGGAAATCCTGGGATGGTTTTGCCAAAAAGTCCCATTCCAGCATTTATTTACACTTATTTCTGAGAACTACAGGCTGAGAAGGAAGAGCTGTGCTCACAATCGATTTCCCTTTTGAAATCTGAGTAAACCTGGTACAAACTCATCGTAATAACATAGGCTTAGGGTGCGTGGCTGGCTTAGTCGATAGAGCATGCAACTCTTGATCTTGGGGTTGTAAGTTCAAGCCCAGGTCAGGTGTAGAGATTACTTAAAAATAAAATCTTAAAAAAAAAAAACAACAAAAAACAAACAAACATAGACTTGACTGGCCATACCTGTTATTATAACTGTATTATAAATGGAGAAAAATGAGAGTCAGCAAAACTATCTGAAACTTCTGTTTTATAATGGGCTGGGCCAGCTGTCAACCAAACTGCCTGGTGTTGATGCCCCTATTCAATGTTCTATGTCTGTCACCTTCCATCTCTCCAGATAATGGGGGGCCCTTCCTGCCCACTCAGGCTTCCACAAAGCATTCTCATATTTCATCAAAATCTGAAAAATAAACAAAATAATCCAGGTCCAGCATGATGGCTTTTTTGATATGTCAACTTGGCTGGTTTATAGTCCCACTTACGAAAGAACTCTGCAGATGTCACTGAATTCTCTAACGAACTGACTTTCAGTAAGGAAGATTATCCTGAAGAATCTGGCTGGGCCTGACCAATCAGTTGAAAGGCCTTCAAAGCAGGACTAAGGCTTCCACAGGAAGAGAAGGTGGCTTTCTGTGTAGAGTAGCCTCAGCCCATGCCACAGATTCCAGCTTGTCTGTGATCTTCCAAACCTGGGGTCCTGCCTGATGAATTTCACACTGCCAGCTCCAATAACACAGGCTAATGCCTTGTAAAAAAAAAAAAAAAAAAAAAAAAAAAGTCAATAAATGGATGGATAGATAGCTCATTGATAGGTAAATAGAGATGAGTATGGATACAGATGCATAAATAAACAGATAGATGCATAAATATATTGATGCAGACCTCCTACAGCTGGTTCTGCTTCCCTGGCTGAACTCTCCCTAATACAGATTTTGGTACCAGGAGTGAGGTTTGCAAACAGGAAGTCCAAGTGTCCCTGAAGTCCTCAACTGGGAAACTCGCCACAAAACAAAACAAAAACAAAAGTGAGACTGAAGGAAAGGAAAAGATCCTCATGTCATTGTTCCCAGGGCTTTAAAGCAAGGTGGGCGTGATTTATAGAAAGGCTAAGTGACATTGTAAAGAGGAAACAATTACAAATCCAATAGCTATTTTTCCTAAGCTTCCAAATCCTAAAAATGCAGTGCACTTGCCCCCCAGGAAAAAAAAGCCTACTGTCATTACACCAGTGAATTCCATAATAATCAGCTGAATTACGACAATTTGAATCATTCCTAGAAGTCTCTACCTTCTGGCAGATAAAAAAAATTAAATGACCAAGTTGTCCTGGCTTCTGTCTTTTCCCCCAAACTTCCATCCCCCAAAGCCTTCTACCTTTACATCTTAGGGCAGGAGTTTGGTTTATGTATTCACAGTTCTGCCTCTCGATTCCCAAATCCAATGTCCCAGAAGTCATTCAGCTAACAGGTGTTTATTAACACTTACTCAATCCACACACTGCTCTGGGAGCTAAAGAGAAGTTATTGCCTTCAAGAGCTTGCTTTGTGGTGGAAGGACCATTATTCTTTTCTTACTTCTATATATATCTTTTTTATCTTATTTCCTTGTTTTACTTTAATATATGAATAAGTAAGTAATTTCAGAATGTAGAAAGGACAGCGATGAGCATGAAATTGGGTCATGGGGTAGAAGCGATGACAGGAGGCAAGAGAGCACAGGGCAGGACTCTGAGCATCGAGGACATGGACGATGAGCTGGAAGGAGCCGCTCATGGATCTGGAGTGTGGAAGATCCTAGAAGTCGCCACATATTCTTCCCCTCCCTCAAGAGGTGGGATCTACTCTTGAGTCTGGTTTGGCCATAGGGCCTGCTTTGGCTAATGGGATGTTAGCAAACATGATGCAGAGGCTTGAAAAGCATGGGCACATCGGGACTCCCTCTCTTGCTGCTCCTAGGAGCCCTGTGACTTCCAGCATCTGAAGACACCCGAGCCCACCTGCTGGATGCCAGGAGACACTTCACCAGTGGCTCCTGTGGTCCTGCTCAACAGTCTGAAAGCCACACCAACCACCAGCTGGTGCATGCCCAAGCCCAGGCGAGGCCAGGTACACCTGCCAGGCCAGAAGAACACCCTCAATCGACAGACGCATGAGCTAAATAAGTGGTGGTTATTTAGAACCATTAAGCTGTGTGGTGTTCGGTAGGTAGAAACACTCACTGATATGTGGGGGCAGTGGGTACAGACCTGCCACACTGGAGATGGGTTCTAGGAAGCCTCATAAAGCCCAATGTCTCCCTCAGCCTTCAGCTTCATCCACAGCTCCAGGAGCGCTCCATGTGATTACTGACTTACACCAGGGGTGTGACTTAAAAGACTGCCTGTCTTCTAAGCAGAGGTGCTGTCTTTGTGCGGGCATATTTTCTCAAGGAATTCTATGTAATGCACAGCCTCAGGAGATAGAGTGTGGCCCTTCGGAGCACAGGGGAAGCGCACTTCCTGCCCGCCATGAAAGACTGGAGTCCCGTAATCCCAGATGTTCTCTCCAGTAACTGACCCCACTGCACAGGCAAGCATCACCTGGTCCTGTCAGTGTAACCCTGTGAGAACCGGGGCTTGAGGAATGGGTGCACAAAATCGCCAACAGCACTGTGTGTAATAAAGGTTTTCGTCTCTCCCCTCAGGAGGCTCAGGGCTTTGCCAGCATCCACGATGCTGTGGCAGACGAACTTGTTGAACTGCAAGAGGGCAAAATCTCAGGCCTTTCACGGTTCCTGACAGCAATGAATCATAGCTCCCATATATAAAACTATCAGCCCAACTCACATAGTGTCTGTAAAGGTCCATTTCTCTGCAAATGGCCCTGGAAAAGCACATTATGTGTCTGTTCCTAGAAACTCCAGGACAGAGACATCTGTACACATCCTTCTTGTTCTTTAAAGGACAGGGGATAAACGTGTAAGGTCAACACTTTTCAAATCAGTAGAGAAACAGGAAATGGTGGGCTAGATACAGATAGAGTAGGAACACAGAGCTTGCAAGGCAAAAGGAAAATATAGCTGGAACATGAAAACATGCAAGAACACAGCAGAAGGGGCTCCCACCCTTCATTTGGAGAGCACATGTCTTTTTTCTGCCCACCTCACTCTTGTCCTCTCATCTTCAGGCCTGTACCTCTAATCATCACACATTTGTGGCTGTGGGGTCTGGGTCAACCTTCCTTTTCAATCCTTTACTAAAGCCAGATGCTGCTTTGAATAAATCTTGTGAGCACCTGAATGGCATTTTCCTTTCTGATTTGGAATAGGGATTTCCGGAAAGAACAGGAAAAAACAACTGACATTCCTAAACCCCAAGGTTACATGGAAATTCAGAAGTGTCACCCTCTGAGTGGGTTTGAAACTAGAGAACAAGCTGACAAAATGGGTGCCTGGTGTCATCTACAGGGAAGAAGCAGTTGCCACAGCAGAAATTTCTTTGGAAAAATACCACCCCAGAGCAGAGATGCCAAGGAGCACATCCAAAACCAGAGCCGGAGAAAACAAGACCATGCTCAGATCTTGAATTGCAAAACATTATTTATTCTTAGGGAACAGGTAGTAACTAACTTCTGTCACATCATCTGCCTTTTTTTGTTTGTTTGTTTTCATGCACTATTGAGTAGCCTCCATAAAATGAGCCGTATAGACCAACCTCTTTTCTGGGAATGCTGAATCCCATAGTGCCCCTTTTTTGGTTTTCTGGAATAAACACTGCTGTGTGGGTCCTTCATGCTATGCTGTGACTCAGGTGGGAAAATGGGACTCAGTGTCAGCTCCACGACTCGATAACCGGATGATTTTAGGAAAGGCATCAGACCACTCTGGAAATGTACGTCCATGGTCTGTCTACTGGGGGTGATGATCACAGGATCACTGCAGAGAATGAATGAAATGAGAGGAGCAAAGCTTTCAGTCCAGCATCGGGCACGCAGTAGGTATTCAGGAAGAGCCACCAGGAGCTCCACATTCCAAACCCAGCCTGGGAAGGGGATATATAACACAGCAACTTGGAATTTCTGGCTTCCTGCAACAGTGCCCTGCTTATTTCTCCTTATCTAACAAGTGACAAAGCAAAAACCCTGCATTTAATAAAGAGTATCTGCCAGATCAGCCCTGTGTGACTGGTATGGAGCAGATAAGGGACAATATCAGGAAGCTGACACACCAAACCCCAGCTCTCCCACAGTGTCGGGTTGAAAATGTCTGTAATATCCGCTACTGCCTATCTATTTAGACTCTTCACATCAGCACTGTGAAGCCAAGTTTTCAAAAACTCTGATAGGCAAATGGGGAAAAACGTGACTTCCTCTCAGGTTACACAATGTTGTTCTATTTCAAAGTCCTTTCCAAGAGTCAGGGTGACCACTGTGAAGTGAGGGAGATGAGCAGGGAGGTGAGACGATGAGGCTAAGGCCTCTTTAAGAAGCACTGAAGTCAAAGAGAACCAGGGTCCCAAGTGGGAGCTCCGAATGAGGGCACATCCAGGGCCCAAGCCTGCTGGGATCAGGGATGCGCAGGGACAGCTGCCTCAGATGGTGGGAGTTTTAAATGGCAAGCGCTCACCTCCAGAGCCAGCATCCACTTCCTCCATTCTTTAGGAGGGCTCTTCTTGGTGCAGAAGGACCAACCAGTACCACTTACTGAGAGCCACTCTGACATGGACTTCTGACAGTTCACTGGGTTCCTAGAAATCAAGCTCCTGTGTCCTCAGTCCCCAAGAAAAAGGACTTGTTTATTAACAAGCTTCGTCTGGAAGCAAAAGTCGACATGGGAGCACCTTCTCAGTATCTGTAATCTTTTTTTTTTTTTTTAATTTATTTGAGAGAGAGAGAGATCACAAGTAGGCAGGGAGGCAGGCAGAGAGAGAGGGGGAAGCAGGCTCCCTGCTGAGCAGAGAGCCCGATGCGGGGCTTGATCCCAGGACTCTCTGATCATGACATGGGCCGAAGGCAGAGGCTTAACCCACTGAGCCACCCAGGCGCCCCTCAGTATCTGTAATCTTAACCTTTCCTTCTTTTGGCACTGACAGGGGAGTGGGTCAATTTAGAGACTACTTTTTTTCCTGGCTTGCCTTATTCAGAAGCACTGAGCTAATTCTATATTTTCTTTCAAGATCAGAAAACTACTTCAGAAACACATATGTCACTTCAAAATGACATATGGGCACTCAAGTGGTCTGCCATATTCTCAATCCCCAGAAGTGAAAACAAAAAGGAAACTACTACAGAGGGATACTGAAGAATCAAGCGGGAAAAATGCAAATTCCTTGTGTCTGATTGGTCAATTAATTTTAAGGAGTGAAGGCTGTAAATCAGGAAAACAGAAACATCGTACCATGAGCGTGTTATTTTAACTTAAAATATAGACTCACACATCACTGCATCAGGGCCTTCCCACTGGGTATGGGTCCATTAATTTAAATTTCACATTGTCCTTCTTGAAAAAAAAAAAAAAATTAAGACACATCACTCTGGTGGAGACTGCTGGCTCTTGACCCAAAATTATTCCTCCCCACTCCACAAGAACAGATTGCAGTTCAGTGTGTTTCTTGCCCCAAACTTTCCCAGTCTCCCTTGCAGGGAGGCATGATGTCCTGCCTGAGTTGTGGTCAACAGAATGTTTGCAAAAGTGATGCGTCTGCAACAGAGTGTTTGCAGAGACGTCTGGGCTTAAGATAAGGGGAATGAATGCCTTCTCCATGCTCTTTCCTCTTCCGATTCCAGTACCCATAACAGGCTTACAACCATTTAGATAACAAGAGACCTTAAAAATCCACAGGTCAAAACAATGAAAAAACCTGGACCCCTGAATGCTTGCACACACAGATTTCTCTAGAATGCTAGGAAATGACCCTGCGCACTCACACTGGATGACCAGAAAGAAAAGCAAACAAGCAAATAAAAGTTGATCTTCCAGAAGCCGGGGAATTATTACGAGGCCTCTTTGTTCACTAGCCTTAGTCTTCCCTCACAGTTCAATCCTCTGGAGCACCCAGCTTCAACTTGTTAATGTGAACTAAAAACGTAAAAAATATATATACACAGGAAACAACAGGAGGGTAGAATCCATCATAGTTTGATAACTTTCACTCCATTTCTAATAGATGTCTTCATTTTTACCCTCATGTTTCATCCTTTTAAAGTAATATCTGACTAAATTCTTTTTCACAAACAACACAGCGGGCACACACACGTTGTGGCACATGCTGACCCTGGGTGTCATCAGCCACTGCTTCTTGGCAAAGCATCCTCAAACTCCCATGTCTGTGGTCAGCCAGTCAGGCTGGGTTCTGCTGAGCGCCTGCCTGGATCAGCTGCAAGCCCACCGGGCAGCTCTGCTTCTGAGGGGGGAACACGTGGCATGAGGCAGAGGGGTCAACCGGGCCATCATCCAGCAGACTGTCCTGTACAGGGAACCACAGTGTGCAAAGCCTTTTGAGGGCACATGTTAATTCTGTCTCATGCTGTGGTTTGAAGCCAGCCAGACTTCAAGGGCAGGGGAACGGGTGCCACCTCTGAATGGAAGAAACTGCATTCCTTGCAAAGAGGCACAGATACAGGAAAGGAACTTGTGAACACGTTTTCTAAACAGCCTTCCCCGGACAGTAAACATACAAACCAAGGGATGGGTAGTGAAGTGAATGAGCTCGCCTCCGGAGTAACGCACTTGCCAAGAGTGTGCCAATAGGCGCCAAGAATGTCACTCAAGGTGATCTGCAGGAGGGATGGAGACCACCTGCTCTTCGAGGAAAAACATGAACCAGACACCATTTAAACAGAGTTTCTGCTATTTCCCAAACTTGGGAAGTTTTAGAGCAAGAACTGCTTTTTGCATTCCAGTTACAAACAGTCTAGGATAAGAATGATGTGGCAGAGAAGGTTGGTTGGGGCTCACTAAATGTCCCGTGTGCCTATGACTTTTCTGTGTCCCCTATAGTTATAGTAGGGCTGTGGGACTAGTTCTGGCTAATGAACTATATTACTTCTGGTCTGAAACACAGTGTGCCTCTTCAGTGCCCCTTTTCCTTTCTAGCAGTGACCTTGAAATCCACATGTACCAGATGGTAGAGCTACAAGACTACGGAGGGCCATCCAGTCTAAAATAAACTTTCCATGAGTGAGTAATTGCACTGTGCTAAGTTACACCACTGAGACTTCAGGATTTATCTTTAACATATGCAAGTCTATCCTGATTTGTTCAAATGGTAATGCTTGCTTGAACATGGAAAAGACCTCCAGGGAGACCAAAATAATCTGTGTAATGCATTCATGCTCCAGAATCAGATTTCAATGATTAGAATATCAGGTTCTTAAAAGACAGTCCCAGGAACACACAATTACTATAATACTAGGTGAGTTATACTCCAAAAAGGAACTCATTTTTTTTAAGAGTTCTTTAATGAGATCCACATTCTCCGAGCCCCAGGAAAAAATGACTTGAAAGACCATTCTATGAGTGCCCAAAGTCCCCCCTAACTCTGCAGCCTGGGTAGGAGGCAAGGGGATGAAGACCTATGGTAAGTGGGAGGTACACAGTGCTCCTATTTTTACTTTATGAGGAATAAATTCCATTACTCAGGACCACTGGACACTGATTCAACCTGTAGACCAACCACCATTTCCCCAAATGGAAGAGCAGGGAGGGGCCTCATTTCACATCAATACACTAAGAGTAAGAAAAACTCAACTTGTTCCATAAACTCTCTGATGAGGCTCCCCACCCCACCTCACCCATCCTCTGAAAGGCATGCTACTCTCACAACCACAGCTCCTTGACCAAAAGTGGGATACAAAAGTTCCAGATGCAACGTTCTGTGGAAAGCTTCAGGGAGGCAGACAGTACATTTGGGGTGAGTGGGCTCTACTCCCTGAGATGCCTTTTTGTCTCCTTGTGGGTAGAGAGGTTGAACATCAATTTTGTTATCAGGAGAATTAGAATAGGAAAAAACAGCAGATAAATGTGTTTGTCCATATTGTATCCTAACAATACAGTAATTACAAGTATTCTGGGACACTGAAACTAAACGCATTTAGAAACATTAATAAGTCCTCAGAGGTTTGAGCTTCTTCCTCCAACACGACATCACTTGGGATGACCTCCCTCTAAATCTGTAATATTCCTCCAGCCTGGTACATCTGGGGAAAGAGGGGGAAGGATCAATTATAATGTACACAGGTTAACAGACCTTAAAATTAAAGAAAGTGAACTAGTTGAGGAGGCTTGGCTTAGAGGAGGACAAGCAGAGAAGTTAATGGCAAGCAGGGAGAGGAGGCCCATGATCTCTAGCCTGGACACTTCTCAGACACGAGGCAACATGATTAGCTCAAGCCCCAGTCACCCAACATCACAGATTGCACTGTACTCTCCCTAGATTACAAGAAATGCCAGCGTCCCTTCTCCCAGGGATAAGGAGTGAAAGACCTAACTGGTGGAGCACGGGCAGTGGTGAACAAAACACAAGCTAAGACCAGGAAGGTGCGGTCTTGGACCTGTCCAAAGCCATGCCAGGCTTGACCCCCACGGAGCTCCCAGCCAGCTGCCTTCCTCCCTATATCTGGGCTCCGCCCTCGTGGGCCTTACCCTGCCTCACCTCACTCAAGCACAATTACTTTTTTTTTTTTTTAAGATTTATTTATTTATTTGACAGACTGAGATCACAAGTAGGCAGAGAGGCAGGCAGAAAGGGGTGGGGGGAAGCAGGCTCCCCGCTGAGCAGAGAGCCCGATGTGGGGCTCGATCCCAGGACTCTGGGATCACGACCTGAGACGAAGGCAGAGGTTTTAACCCACTGAGCCACCCAGGTGCCCCGCACAATTACTTTTTACAAAATTTGTCTCCTGCCCCTAAAAAAGGCAGTATCAAAACCAACTTTGTACTTGGGAGGGAAATAAGCCAGGTATTTTTTAACCTTGTGCATGGCCCCTGGCACGGCCAGCTCCCTGAGTACAGGGGTTGGTGACTGCAGCCATAAGGATTTGGAGAAAACTCAGGACCCTGAGAAGCTGGGGGACATTGTCAGATCCACTGTCCAAATCCTTCCCACTCCTCAGAATCCAGTCTCAACGCCAATTCTGTAAAGTGGACTCAAATTCCTTGCCCAGAAGAAGCCTCCCAGAGGACCTCACCGGAAGTTTTCTTAGAGCATTTCTCATGTCTTCCCTCTTAAAAATGCCTTCTCTCTCTTCTCAGACTTCAAAGTCCAAGAAAACGGCTCTCGCACAAATGTATTCTTTGGATCCCCCGCAGGGCTGAGAATGGTGCTGTACCCTGACCAAACAGATGAGTGCAGGTGGCACAGGCCAGCCTGGGGGAGAGGAATGGAAGGGAAGCTGAGGCAGGAGAGATGCGTGGAGGGGGAGGGAGGAGACTCAGATTTGGGATTCGGGAATGGATGTGACCAGACTCTGTAATGCCCACAGCTCTCCTGGGCAGGTCTGTGGCCTTGCCTTTGGGGAGATGCTGCCCATTTTTCCCAGTTGGAAATCTGGAAACATCTCCACATTTTCTCACCTAACCTCCCATTTTACTTTCCTCTTTTCTACTATAGGTTCCACGGCCTCTGTATGGTGTGACTGCTCTAGGTCAACATCTTCTAGGACACGAAGTTAAATCAATAAATTACTGGATACCTACTATGCAAGGCATTATTTGGAACTAAAGATCATGGAGTGTCTAGATTTTACCACCTGAGTGTGAAATAAAACAGCGACATTTTCCAACCTGGGAAAATATCAAGTTCATTCCACTAACATCCAGAAATGATTTGTCATCACTTGAGTGAACATTTCCCTGGTACAATCACTCTTCTTTGTGAGTAAAAGGCTTTACATACTCAATGACAAGAGTACAGTGAAAATGGTAGACTCATAAACTGCTGGTGGCATCATCACCAAAGAAAATATTCATGTGACCACATAATTTCTATCTTGAGACTATGTCCTTTGGCAATAAATCAAAGAAGGAAAAACACAAGATATTACAGAACCATACTCAATATCCTAAAATGGAAGCCCAAATGTCAATAATAGAAAAATTATTTAATAGCTTTATGATTATTTTGAATATATATATTCATAAAATGGAGATTTCTAGAAATATAAAATATTTATAGATAATATTAGATGAGAAAAGCAGACTTCAAAGTTTTCTGAGTAGTGTGGATATGACCATGCAAAATTCTATGTGCATATCAACAAGAACAGAAAGGCAATACTCAAAGACAAAAGCAGATGTGTTAGGGTAATGGTTTATCTTTAACTTAGTACTATTGAAAATAGGGGTGCTACTTGGCAGCATTCCACAGGGATGAAAGGAGAGGTGGATGGGAATAGGAAAGGGGGAAGAAAGACTGACTAGCCCCAGATGAGATTCACTAACAACACAGTTCCTATTCTCAAAGCCACCTGGGCATCCCACAAAGTGATTTTTTTAAGAACTTATACATACTATCAGTATAGGAACACATTAGAGAAAAATGATTTTTAGTGGCTTAAGTAGAGGAGACAAATTATAAAGGATTACAAACCTAAAAAGAGTGTAACAGACCCAGGCACTACTGTTCTACATGACATGTGTGTGGGGGGGGGGGGATTATTTATTTATTTATTTATTTACTTAGGGAGAGAGAGGCTGCACATGAGCAGGGGGGAGGAGCAAAGGGAAAGGGAGAGAGAGAATCTCAAGTAGACTCCGTGCTGAGCACAGAACTCAATGCAGGACTCTATCTCATGACCCAGAGGTCAGAACCTGAGCCAAAATCAAGAGTCGGAAGCCCAACTGACTGAGTCACCTAGCACCCCATGTTTTATATATTTTATCTTTAAAACAACACTGGAAGGTAAAGTATTATTATCTTATCCCCATTTTCCAAGATGGAAAAACTGAATTCAAGAACAGGGGATAGTGGAAGGGGCCAGGGTTGGTGTGTAGACCATTATGTAACCCCTGTGTTTATATACAACGCCCATGTCCTCTGTCCGGTCCAACATCCCCACGTCATCAGCCTCTGTGAGATTAAAACTCCCATCTCCTGGATGAGGGTGGTCTCCGGGGGGGGATGGCAGTCATCAGGAGGTCCCACTTATTATACAGACTTCCAAGCAGTCCTACTCAGGGACTTATCCTGTCGTTTCCTGTATGGTCAGTCCTCTCCTGGCATCTGCTTCTTGGAGGACCTGACCTGACAGAACAATCACTCAGCAAATATTAAGGCAATTTTCAAATCTATTTATAAGAAATACACAAGGATAGAAAAAATAGGATATGATGCTATCAAAAGTGCCAGTAATCCAAATGTATATACAACATGATCCTAGTTTTGTTTTTATTAAAAAAAATATTTAGAGCAAAAGGTGTTTGTGTGTGTGTGTGTGTGTGTGTGTGTGTATAAATAAAATCTTTTACACATACACATCACAACATTGAGAATGGTTATTTCCAGTTGAATGGATTATGAGTATTTGTTGCTGCTTCTATACCTTTTTCTTATTTTTCAATGTTTCAATAATCAGCATTATTACCTTTACTACCAGAAACAAAAATAAAGTGCACACAAAGTGCTCATAAGGACCATCAAGTTCCTCTGAGGTTCGACACTGAACAGAGAGCAGGGGCTGGCCCCCCCTTTGGAGGTCAAGGCACAGGAGTCAGACACAGCTAAGCAGCAAGAAATACAGATTATAATGTCACCACTGAACAGCTTGGAAAATGTGCATGGCTGATTCCAGATGTTTTGAAAATCCAACCTGCATTTAGGAATCTTGAGAGAGCATTGGAAAAGAACAAAGCAGATGGAGCACAAACCTACTAAACACTGATTGCTTTAGCTTCATTTTGTTTTAAAAGAAATTTCTACCAAGTCACTATTTAAACAAGCTTTTTTTTTTTAATTTCATTTCTTATTCTGTAAGCAAAAATGGTGTGTCTTCTCCTTTTCAAAGGAGAGATGACTTTCCTCCCAAGTCTGCAAATGGGCCATCAGAACATTAAGATGGCAGACGGCACATGCGCTATCCCTCCTCCTAGCACTCATTTAACTCACCCTCTATCCCTTCACCACGGAGCCACCTTTGTGTTTGCTGTTCTTGAGGAAGTCCGGTGAATGAAAATGTCAGAACAGGGACACCTGGGTGGCTCAGCTGGTTAAGCATCTGCCTTTGGCTCAGGTCATGATCTCAGGGTCCTAGGATTGAGTCCCAAATCAGGCTGCTTGCTTAGCAAGAAGCTTGTTTCTCTCTCTGCCTGCCACTCCCCCTGCTTGTGCTCTCTCTCTCTGAAAGATAAATAAAATCCTTAAAAAAAATTTTTTTTAAATGTCAGAACAAGGTAACAGCACCACCAACACAATAGTGTGAACTAATATTTATCAGATGACTCTTCTGTGCCAGACAATGTTCTCAACACTTCCCATATATGAAACAGCTTACTGAATCTTCATAGGAATCCCACAAGTGAAATACTAATACCATCCTCATTTAACAGAGGAGGACGCACAGGTGTGAAGAGGTAAAGCAACTTCGCCAGGAGCACAGTCAGCGTGCAGTGGGGGCTGCAGTTTGAGTACAGGACATCACAAAGGAGAAACAAGACAGAGAACAAAATCCAAGTATGCAGCTCAGGTACACAGCGGCTGTCCTTGACAGAAATGAAAGTTGGACAGTGCTAGATAAGCAGCATGGAAAGTGTAGTTTCACTGAGGAGCAAATTAGTCAAAACAGACAAAAGGATATAGACTTAAACAAACAAGGGCGGACATCCAGCGAAGGCCACTAAATGCGCACTGAAGGACAAACAGATAAAATGCTGCAGACATGCAGGCAGTGGATGGGCCAGGGCCGTAGTGGAACAAGTCAAAGAGGCCAATCCATGAAGGAAAGGGCCGTGGAGAGGAAGGGAGTGAGCACGTGCAGATCACTCGTAAGGGATATGAAATCAACAGAGGAATCAGTGTTGGAGAGATGGACAGACTGTCCGCCAAGAGGAAGTAATGCAAATGCAGGGGCACAGATATCTCACCCTGAAAATGCAAGAGGCAAGGAAGAGGCAAGGCGGAAGCAACTGACTTAAGGGAGATTTGCATCATTTCCTTTTCTGTGTTATTTTAACCCTTGTACGTCTTCCTCAGCTACCCTGCCAAACAAGCAGAGAAAGATGAACTTGTCCCTCCCACCTTCTTCCATACAATGACACGGCACCAGGCCAGCCGTCCTTGCCCCACAGCATGCAGCTAGGTTGGATGGTTGGTTTTCTAGTAGGTCCTTTGTGTTTTGGGGGATTCCTGCCAAGAATGAGGTATGATTTCAGATGAGTAGGTCCCATATACACAGTGGAATATTACTCAGCCATCAGAAAGGATGAATACCCAAATTTGCATCAACATGGACAGAACTGGAGAAGATTATGCTAAGTGAAATAAACCAAGCAGAGAAAGTCAATTATCATATGGTTTCACTTATTTGTGGAACACAAGGAATAGCATGGAGGACATTAGGAGAAGGAAGGGAAAAATGAAGGGGGTAAAATGAGAGGAGGAGATGAACCATGAGAGACTATGGACTCTGGGAAACTGAGGGTTTCACAAGGGAGAGGGTGGGGGGATGGGTGAGCCTGGTGACAGGTATTAAGGAGGGCACAGATTGCATGGAGCACTGGGTGTTATACACAAACAATGAATCATGGAACACCACATCAAAAACTAATGATATGCTATATGATGACTAATATAACTTAATTAAAAAAATGGAAAAAAAAGAATTCACAAAAAAGAAAAAAGAAAAGGGGATTCTCCTCTTGCAGAACTACTGCAGCTATAAAATAAAATCACAGACATAAAGAAGATACATGTTCAGGCTTGACACTTAGAATGTGCTCAGTGCCTGGTGGTCATAAGGAGGAGGGTGTCTCTCCGCCACTCAAAAATAGTCAGCTGGCTCAGCCTGTGGAGCATGTGACTCTTGATCTCAGAGTTATAACTTCAAGCCCCATGTTGGGAATAGAGATTACTTAAAAATAAAATCTTAAAAAAAACCAGTCAATCTCTCCCCACTGGAATCAGATCCAAGTCCAGGCACTCTGACATGGCTTCGAAAGTTCTCTATTGGCCAGCCCCCTACTTATATGTTTTCATAATCACAGAATCAACTCACAGCATTTACATCTTGGCAGTGTGAATCCTCCTGAGAAATGCCCAAAAGCCTGTGCAAGAGGACTTAAGAATTAAATGACATGGGACGACCCCTTCATCAGGGAGCCTAAGTCACAAATCACAGAATTTATCTACCAGTTCAGTCTTTTAGCTCCAGACCATATCGAGTGTTCTCCTGACTCCACAGACGGAATCCTCCCTGCCTCGCTTCCTCGACTTCCTCCTGTTCACCCATCTACCTGGCCCATATTCCATTACCTGCCTCACCTCTTCTCCATTTCCTCTGGCCACAATAACCCACATTCTAACTCAGATTTCTCATCCATAAACTAAGACAGTAATCTGTTGGAGATTTAGCTATTAAAACATAATTATGTTAATTATAATGACTGTAAGAGCCATTATTTATGGAGCGTTTTAATATATGTCAGGCACTGCCTACATCCTTTCCATGAAATTACCTCATTTAACCTTCATGCACCCTTATGAAAGATACTGTTCTAAAATACATTTAGTTAACAGAGGCACAGGGAGGTTCAATAACTTGCCCAATGTCATACAACCAGAGGGTGACAGAGCCATATTTGAAACCCAAGCAGTTGGGTGACTGGCCTTCCATTCTGAATGGCTATGCTCCACTGCTCTGAATGGGATCAAGATGATATAAAAGCATGGAGTACAGGTATGTCAACATCCTGCATAAACCTCTTCCACCCTAAACTGTAAATCCCCTATGAGAGATGCATCTACAAGGAACAAGGCAAGATAACTGCTTTCCAATTTACTATTATGTTACTGGACACCTAGGAATGAAGCCTAAGAAAGACTCTGCCTTCCCCTAAACCTAAATACAGGTCTTATCATCAGCCAGCGGCCCAAGCCTGGAGCAGTGATAATAGTGCCCCAGGGGTACTCATGAGAAAAGAGCCAGGGCTGGATTAGGATCTTTACCACTGAATCAGGAACTAAACTAAGATAACCAAAATCCCAATTTGCCCTAATAGCCCCATTCATGTCTGTTTCCCTGGTGTAGATATTAATAATTTCATAAGTTTGGTTTGGACTATAAATGAGTTGGTCACCCGAGGTGTACTTATATGCCAACTAAAGGAAGAAGAACATCCTAGACTCCTTACCTTTCTTCCTATGACTACCTCTCTGGTTCACATTACTGCTGCTGTGTGTACCTTCCGAAGGGAGAACTTCTCGAGCAAATCTCTAAAAGTTCTTTAATGAGTAAGGGTGGACATTAATTCAACAAGACAAAAATCAAACTATATTAATGAGCTTGGCCTGTTATAACAAAATGCCATAGACTGTGTGGCTTGAACAACAGGTATGCATTTCTTACAACCTGAAGGCTGGGAGTCCTGGATCAAGATGGCTGAAGATTCAGTTCCTGTGAGAGACCTCAAACTGGCCTGTAGAGAGTCGCCTTCTCATGTCCTCACACGAGAGAGCAAGAAAGAACTCTCATGTCTTTTTTAAGAGCACTAGTTTCATCATGGGGGGAGGGAGGCGCCTTTAACCTCATCTGAACCTAATCACCTCCCAAAGGCCTACTTCCAAATACCAAAACATGGGGGAAGGATGAGGGCTTCAACACACAGATTTGGGGAGAACACAAGCATTCAGTCAAAATACAACAAAAAATTCACCCCAATTACATTACCCATTTCAAACAGGATTTAGCTGTCTCACTTAACTCAGATATCTTCTTAAATATCACCAGCTGTCCATGATCAACCTTTCTAAAACACCAGCACCAGGGTCAGCCTTTATAATCCTCATACACGGCTTAATCTTTTTTCTTAGCAACACTGCGTGTGCATGTGTGTGTGTGTGTGTGTGTGTGTGTATAAAAACTATTTTCAATAGTCTCCCCCGTGAAAATGTCCTGTAACAGCAGTCCCCAGCAGAATTCTACCTGAAATTTCGAGAGGGAAGCTACTGCAGCTCCACTTCCCTTCCACCACATGGCCCTCCCTCCCTAGGCTGTGAGGACAAATGTGGTAATGCATGTGTGGTGCGTATAAACTTACCTCCTCAAATCTTCCATGGACCAACATGAAACTTGTTCTAACCATGTAACTGTATGGTCTTTCCTTAAAAAGGAAGTCCCGCTCCCACAGAGCAGTGCGAAAATGAAATTTGAGCCAATCCAGTAAATTCAAACCACAGTGGTCTTTTTTAGTTACTACTATTTGAAAATGTAGTCCTTCTTGGGTAAATATTCAAATTCAAGTACTGCTGCTCTGGCTGACTGTCCAGTTGCGCACTCCCTTTTTTTACCACCTATCTGCTCTGGTCTCTCTCCACACCACCAGAAGGTCCTGTCCCTGCCCATCGCTGGGCAGGAATGGCTCCTGAGGGAAGGAGACAGTCACTCATAGGAACCATGGGTTCAAGTTTGCTCTGGCCTCACCTGACCTCCAACAGAAGGCAGTTGGCAGCCCTGCCTCCAAAATGACCTGAGCCTCGCGGGGAGACTTTGTCATGCCTGCCCTTGGCAGGTGGTGGGAAAGAGTGCCCCTCCCAGACACTCAACCTCTGCTCTCCAGGGAGCCCCACTTCTTCCAGCAGAGGCTGCGGCAAAAGGGGTCCCGCAAGTCTGCCACAAGCTCTGGTCTGCCCCCCTGGTTTCATCCGCTCCCACACAGAGTGCACTGCGCCTCACCTAATCATCTTTGATCTCAGAGATTTGAGGAGGCCGGTCATGAAAGGAGGAGGGTACACCTCCTAGTTGTGTCAAGTATGGCTTCAAGAGGAGACACTGTCTATAGCGCCACTGCCCACGCATAACTGCTGCACAACACACAAAGCCTGTGAGGGAGTGTGGGGGCCTGGTTCCAATCATGCCTTGTTTGGATAAGATACGATCCTGTGGCGTTTGTTGTCTGCAGAGCTGAGAAGGCAGCTTTATCCGGTTTATCCTTCTCTGCGTGGACACCAGAGCTGGAAGCCGGGCTTCAGGGCTTTGCCTTGCCACTTGCAGTGTAACCTTGAGCAAATCACTTAACAACGTATATGACTTCTCCGTAGACGGGGTAATATCATGAAAAGTAAAGAAGTTAATACGTACAAAGAGCTCGGGGATCATTTCCAGCACACCGGCACACAGCGCTGGCCCATAATTACTCGCGGAAGAAGGCTTCTGTTGGACGGTGAGGGCTGCGGCTATGTCTGAGAGGACTCAGAGGTTCAGAGGACTGAACCAATGTGCCACTCAGTGGCACTGCACCGGGCAGCCTGTCCTAGCGTGCTCGAGGGGGCTGACTTTAGTGGCGCAGGACAGTGGGAGAGGGGGCCAGGGGCCTCAGAAGAGACCATCTGACTCGGGTCCTGGAATGATGGCAAAGTGGCTTTTCAGAAACTTGGCTTGGCAATTTTTTACTTGCTCCATCTCGTTTTTTGCTGGTCCAAGAGCAGACCTTCCTGGTTTGACAAGGAAGGTAACTGCTCACCAGGGCTTCTTCTGTATATGGTAACGTCTGCTTCCCACAACCACGCGTGGCTCATTCGCATGAATCGCACAGGCTTGGCGACTGAAGGAACCGCAGGGTGACCGGCGCAGGATTCCTGAACTGTGTGAAGGAAACACAGTTGTGGTATTGATCTCTTTTTGTCTTTTGGCCTCGTCAGTGGTGAAATGCAACCAGTGTCCGGGAGCAGAGACACGCCGGACAGCTGGAGCCGGTAACCTTCCAGACCCCAGGCCCCGCCGGCCTCACGGGCTCTGCACTCGGTGGTGGGTGCCCTGGCAAGGATTGTCTCGGCAGCCGGAGGAAGAAGCACCTCTCCCTCGCCGGGAGTTTTTAACTTACAGACCCACCAAGCAGCAGCGTAGGCTCTGGTGGGCGTAATCTTCCTTCCGACCACGCAAGCTCGTGCACGGCCTGAGGGAGAGCGACTGCGCATGCGTGCAGGATTGGGCCCCTGGGCGGAGGCAGCGTGTGCGTGCGGGGTGTGGCCCTGGTGGGAAGCCGGAGCCAGGCGGCGCTTGAGAAAGGTGCACGGCAGAGGCAGAAATGCAGGGAGAGGGGGTGTTTTGGCGGACGTGAGGAGGCAGGGGAGAGGCAGGTGGAGGACAGACGGCAAGGGGGACGTGTGTGACATACTTGAAGTGCACGCCCGAACCGAAGGCCCGGACACGCCCATGCAGCCTGGTTGACACCAGTGACAACAGGGCCCAGCCATATGACCCGGGGCAGATTACGTGGCCCTTCCTAAGCCTGTGTTCATATCTAGAAAAGGCCGGAAACTGTACTTTTACGAATATTTGAGAATCAGATTAAATAGGCACCACCACCATAATTATTTTTGTTGTTATTTGCTGGACCAGAGTGAAGGAAGGTATTCTTTGAGGAATGGGACCGCCTAGTGAGTGGCTTTCCAACTTAAGAGTCTGACTTTTATATGATTTTTCAATGAAAATGGAAAGTCAACACGTTAATCTACAATGAGAAGCACAACTTCGGAGAAGAGCAGACGACTCCCCGCCATCTTTGAAGATGGGTTCTAGGATGATGACAGCCCCCGATGTGTTAGTTCAAGGCTCTCTCCCTGAGACTCTATGGCCTTAAGTACCCCCACGTCTGGGAAGTCTGATGTTCTGGAATTGTACTGGAAGTTACTCAGGAATGACGTGTAATTTGATATGATTAAACAGTGTTAGACAAGAGTCCTTTGGGACCCTGCGTATAAGACTGAGAAGACAGGGAAGGAGGAGTGGGAGGGACAAGAGAAAGGAAAGAGAGGAAAAAGAGAAATACTCTAAACCTGGATGGCCAGGAGTGTTTAACTTTATTAACTAGAAGCCACAGCCAACCAGCAGTAGAGAATAAAACTCCATCAAATGTCCAGTCAACCCCTGCAGTCTCTGTGGTAAAACCGGATTATCTCTATTTTATACCACATGAGGTTTCTTAAATGTCATTTTAGGTAGTTTGTTAAGGGAAACAGCAACCTTAATAAATATTATCATACACATATTTCAGGACTCTGAAAGAAGTGTAGAAGGAAGTATGTCTTATTATTTTTGTTCTAACAATGATGGAAAATTGTAATTTCTGATAATAAAAAGGCTGCCATTGGGTTTTATGTTCAGTGAGGTGAAAACCCCGGAATGGCCTACCCCAAACCGCATTACCAGACTCTACCGAAGACGCTTGCCTGTGGGCATGACTGATGGGCTCTGGGTCAATGAGCTGGGGCTGGGGGATCCCACAGGATCACTCAAGGGCTGTGAAATCCTGCAAGAAGCATGGTGGTCGGTAGCTCCTGTAGCAAGAGTGTGCAGGGTTGCCAAGCCCTCACTGGCTACCATGGTGAGTTTTATCTTGATGCCTCTTGGTTGGGCCTAGGTCCCAGTTCATTCTGCTGTTCACAGTGGAAGCTCAAACCCCGCAAAGCTGTTTCTGGCAACTATGCAGGAACTTTGTCACAGTCTTCCTCACCTGCTGCCCATCTGTCCCAGTTTGCACTCAGCTCCTTATTTTCGATTTTGGCTCTTGTCTGTAGCCCCTACCCAGCTGTCTGGACTTGGAGCTCCCGGTAAGTCTGAATCTGAACACTCATTCTGGATCTTCTGCCCTGGATATGCTGGAGATGCTAGTTTGGTTCTTGGAAAGAAACTCCATCCTGTGGGTCACGGCAATCGAAAGTGTGGCTGGGCTGCCCCTAATGGAACTGCCAAGTTTCCTCCTTATGCTTCTGTCTATGAAGGAAGGGATGCGGATATTTCTAGGATGCAGAAAGCTCTCCAAATACTCTTGCTTATCTTCTGATAATGGTTAGAAGTGTTTAGGTCTCTACTGCTAAAGAGAAAATAGCCAAGAGCTTTTAATGCCAAGGTTCCATAGTCATTGAGTTATCTAAGAAGTACTGCTTCCTAATGAAGCAAAGCTGGATGGGTCTTATGGAAGAAGTCTAATTAAGTGCACGTGATAAAGCCAGAACAGTAATCAGAACAGTGAGAAGTGTCTCTGCTGTTCTTTGATGTTTCCTCCTTTACATATCTTTTTAAAATGCAGTGCTTAGTAATACTTACATAGCATAGCTGTTTGCCTCAGAGAAAAAGGTCTTAATTGAAAATTTTATGGTTCTGATTTGAGTCTCATATATTCAAGTGCATTTCTAAGTAGTTATTCCAGTAGTTATAACTCCGTGCATTAGAAGTAACTGGAAAGCATGATGATGAGATGATGAAACCTCACCCCTGCAGATTCTGGGCCCAGGCATCTATCTGTTCTGTTAGCATCGATGTTGTTTGAGAACCACCAGTCTGGTGTCCCTCAGACTTTGAAGCGCATATGAATAACCTGGACATGTTGTTAAAAAATACAGATTCTGACTCCCTGGATTTGGAGTGAGACCTGAATTCCGTAATTCTAAGAAGCTCCCAGATGAGGCTGCTGCTCCTGGTCCCCACATCACCCTGGGAACAGAAGGCACAGACCACCGAACACAATGCAACCTCTCACCTGCTGGCAGCTGGGCCCAAACTGGAGATCAGCCGTAAGAGAGAGTCATCAGACTCCTCAGGACTGAACTCCTAACTAAGTCATGAAGTGATTAACAATGGATTCAATAATACATCATCTCATCAAAGCCACACATAAACTACACAAGATCGGGATTATTATATGATTATTTATGGGTGAGAAAACCAATTCTCAGAAAGTCATACCGTCAGTTAAGTGGATATACTGGTTTTCTATTGTTGCCTCACACAAGACCACAAACTTAGTGGCTTAAACACAACAACTTTATCTTTTGGTTCTAGAAGTCATAAGTCCTAAAATCAAGGCACTGGCTCTCAGGGGCTCTATGACAGAATCCATTCCTTCTGAGTGGCTCTAGGGCAGAATCTATTTTCTTCCTTTGGCAGCCTCCAGAGGCTTCCTGCATTCCTTGCTACAGGGTCCCTTACCCCATCTTCAAAGCCAACATCTCTGACCCATTTGCCTTCACTATATCTCCAGCCATAGCTGGGAAGGCACCTCTGCTTTTAAGTGCTCGTGTAATTTAGACTGGGCCCATCTGAATGATGCATGGCACTCCCACATCTCAAGGTGTGTACATTCATAAAATCCGTAAAATCTCTTCTACTGTGTAAATGAACATATTTAGTTTCCAGGGATTAGCGCACAGACATCTTTTGGGGGCCATTATTCTGCCTACAATACTAGGAAAATCAAGATTTGGAACCTGGAATCTAACTCAGATCTGATTCCAGAGTCCACACTCCGCCCAGGACACAACTCAAAACTGTAGCCACGTTGAATGTTGTTGTGTCTTCTGGAGACCAAATCAAGAGAGGAGCGTAAGTCTGCTGTAGCTGTAGGCAGCCTGAATACCATTATCATTTTAAATTTAACTAAAATAGCACTGAAGCAGATTTTGTTTATTGTAGTTCACTTTGCATTCTCCTTAGACTCAGTGAAACCCAGTCCTTCTGCACAATGGCAGTGCCTTGGGAGAAAGCACAAATATCTACCAGCGGTTCCCTCTCGTTATTTAACCCAACTGAAAAATAAGATGGAAACCAAGGGGATATCCCTTGGCAATGAATTACTTAGAATTCCAAGCAAGCATTCTGAAGCAAGGTTAGTAAATGAGCCTTGAACATTGAACTCTCTTGCCGAAAGCTTGATGACTACTAAGGGGCTGTGATCACCTCATCATCACAGCAGACCGGCACTTCTGTCAACAGGGATTTGGCTCTTACAATGAGCCAAAACTCATTCCACACCTCGTGAGTACATTCAGAACTTGGTTTTATTTTTTTGAGCAGCATTTCCATCCACAAAAGCAGGCTTCTAGATATTAGACACATCATGAGGACAATGTGAAGAGAGAATTTTTTTTAAGGTTTTATTGATTGATTAATTTGAGAGGAAAAGAGAGAGAAAGTGGGGGCGGGGGTGAAGAGGAAGAAGAACTCAAGCAGACTCCACAGTGAACACAGAGCCGCACCCAGGGGCTCCATCTCAGGACCCGGAGATCATGACCAGAGCCAAAACCAAGAGTCACAATGCTCAACCGACTGAACCACTCAAGCACCCTTGAACAGAGAAATATTTAATGTGAGTTCTCTTAAACCCATCTGCTACAGGTTGAAATATGGACCCCTGCCAAAAAAGAGAACTGAAGTTCTAACCCCTAGTACCTCAGAATATGGCCTTATTTGAAAATGGGATCATTGCAGATGTAATTAGTTAAGATGACTGGTTTCCTCATAAGAGGAAAGAGGCACATAAGGTGCCCCCTTGGCGACAGAAGCAGAGACTGGAGTGACATATCCACAAGACAAGGAACAACAAACAGTGCGCCAACACCAAAGGTAGGTGAGAAAAGGAAGGACGCCCCCTACAGGTTCAGAAGGAAATCCTCCCTGCCAATACCTCAATTTTGGGTTCCCAGTCTCCAGAACTGTGAGAGAATAAATTTCTATTGTTTGAAGCCCCTCAATTTTGGGGGCTTTGCAATGACACCCTTGGCAAACTGATCAACAGCATCTCTCAGGATACAACTTCTTTTTCTCACTTTACAGAATGGATGTGTTTTGGAAAAGGTGGATGAATACACATCCAATAGTGGTCAGAAAAAGACTTAAACACTGGAGATGTGTCCCAGAGAATGATTTTGATTATAGGATGCTATCTAAACCACACCACAGAAATCTTGCCAGAATACTAGTCGTTATAAAGTTGACAGGCATTTCTAAGCCTGGCTTCAGGAAGAAGTTCTGCAATAGCTTTGTAGAGCCTGGACCTAGGAGACAGCTCAGCAGCTGAGTCAGCTTATATGTAGAGCACGAACTATTCGACAAGCACTGTGCTGGGTGCTGTACAGACATATTTCTACAGACTATTATTCCTTCCTTTTGTAAAATGAAAACAAAAACAAAGAACGCTTTCCTCTGGGTTGTGACCTCCTGCAGAGCGAAGGAGGAAAGGAATGACTAATATCATCAAGAAGAACTCTCTTTCCCAGTCTCACAATGACCCTTGTCATCCCTGGGAGCACTCCTCTTCCAGAGGTGGTGTCCTCAGTGTCTGTCTCTCACTGCCTCCACCTGCCAGTCTTTCCAAGCTGTTCATCAACCACTCCAGCCACCACTCTTGTAGATCTTCAGGCTACTGAGTCCCTCTTCACCTCTTGTTGGCCTTTCCCTATCTGCACTTCCTTTTTCCACATCTTAGAATCCACTGCCCATCATTAGCCCCAAACTCTGTGCAGCCTCTTTCAGCAACAGCGTCTGCCAAAACTCACCTGTGTGGCTGCAGCTGAGCTGTACCAGGTCGCTGGCGAGAGTGTCACACCACAGAGCTTCGTCTCACTCTGAGTTCATCAGTTCCTACCCCACAGCATCTCTTAAATATTTCTCTGATTACTCACTTCTATTTTGACCACCACCACTGTTAAAAATGGTTAAAGAAGACAAGCTAGATGATACAAAGCTTATGTAACATGAAGCATTCATGTTCATGATGTGGGCAGTCTCCAAGTCTAGAGAACTGCAAAACAGGGCAGAAGGCAGCGAGCACAGCACCCCGGGCTGAAGCAGCTCCACCCTGGGCCTAGAAACTTATTTCAATACCACTTTAACCAAAGACACTTCACCTTCGTCCTAGACTTGCTATAGTTTCTGCAGGGCCTCCAGTGACAAGTGACCTCCCACCCCACCCCTATCCCACGGTCCCCATCCCTTACACATTGTCTTCTGACTGCATTCAGGATCCTGACTTTAAAATGCAAACCTGTTCTTGTCCCCCTTTCACTCTCCCTGGTTCAGACTGTTCCTGGAAGAACGACAGAAACTGACTTTGGCCAACAAGACCCGATGGGAGGCAGATCGGCATGATGCCTCCCCTGCTCATCCCTACTCTGGTCACACGAGCCCTCCCATGGGCTCCCTTCTTCATGCTGCCACAAAGCCAAGATTAATCACATGGTGAATTGTCACTGAGTTTGGAATCCTGAACTTGCTTTATAACTGACTAACTTTGCTTTATGATTGAATAAAGCTGACATTGTGGAAAGACACACCTTGTGTGTACACCTTCATAATGTGCTCTCGTGACAGGAAGCTATGCAAGAAGAAACACATGTGAAGGGTCATAGACTAGAAACTCAAGCTCACTAAGAGCATAGAGGTTTAATCATAAGATTAGAGAACACTCTCTTCTCCACACACTTTATAACTACACCAACAGGGCTCCAGTGTGATAGCGGATTTTTGAAAGAGCTGTAAGATACAGGCTTCCTGTTTGGAGTAGTACTTAGGGAAGTCCAAAGAAAGGAAACAAAACAAGAACCCCAAAATTTGAGAATACCAAGAGCTACACCAAACATCAATCATGGCCTAACTCTTAGCTAGATTAACATAAAGCTCACACTGGATAATTATTTATCTCAGTCCCCCCCACTTTTTTTTAAGACTTTATTTATTTATTTGACAGAGAGAAAAAGAACACACGTAAGTGAAGCAGCAGGCAGAGGGAGAGGGAGAAGTAGACTCCCCGCAGAGCAGGGAGCTGGATGCAGGGCTCAATCCCAGGACTCTAGGATCATCACCTGAGTCAAAGGCAGATGCTTAACCGACTGAACCACCCAGATGCCCCCTTTCCCAGTTCCTATTACCCCATACAGTATATCCAGTATATCAAAATGAGACTCATAAATGACATAGAATTATCAGATAAGGAAATTAGAGTGACTATCATTAATATGAGGGCTCTAAAGGAAAAATTAGACAAAAAACAGGTAATGTAAGCAGAGCAATGAGAATTCTAAGAAAGAATCAAAAGTAAATGCTAGAAATTAAAACACTGAACAGATATAAAACAAAAAAGATAGCCAGGTATATCATGTTCAACCTGCAAAAAAACAAAGACAAAGAGAAATTATCTTGAAAGAAGTCAGGAGGAGGCAGGGAAAACCATTTTACCTATAGAGGAATGTCTATATAGAGAGAAATAAGGATAAGAATAACAGTGGACTTTACACTATTACAAAGCTCTATTACAAAGCTGTCATCATCAGGACAGTATGGTACTGGCACAAAAACAGACAAACAGATCCATGGAACAGAATAAAGAACCCAAAAACAGACCCTCGACTCTATGGTCAACTAATCTTTGACAAAGCAGGAAAGAATGTCCAATAGAAAAAAGACAGTCTCTTCAACAAATGGTGTTGGGAAAATTGGACAGCCACATGCAGAAGAACAAAACTGGACCATTTCCTTACACCACATACAAAAATAGACTCGAAATGGACGAGAGACCTAAATGTGAGACAGGAATCCATCAAAATCCTAGAGAGGAACACAGGAAGCAACCTCTGTGAATTCAGCCCCAGCATCTTTTTGCTAGACACATTTCTAAGGGCAAGGGAAACAAGCAAAAATGAACTACTGGGACTTTATTAAGATAAAAAGCTTTTGCACAGCAAAGGAAACCGTTGGCAAAACCAAAGACAACTGACAGAATGGGAGAAGATATTCGCAAATGACATATCAGATAAAGCCCTAGTATCCAAGATCTATAAAGAACTTACCAAACTCAACATCCAAGAACAAATAATCCAATCAAGAAATGGGCAGAAGACATGAACAGTCATGTCTCCAAAGAAGACATATATATGTCCTACAGACACATTAAAAAAGTGCTCCACATCAATCGGCATCAGAGAAATATAGATCAAAACCTCAGTGAGATACCACCTCACACCAGTAAGAATGGCTAAAATTTACAAGTCAGGAAACAACAGATGTTGGTGAGGTTGTGGAGAAAGGGGAACCCTCTTACAGGGTTGGTGAGAATGCAAGCTGGTGCAGCCTCTGGAAAACAGCATGGAGGTTCCTCAAAAAGATGAAAACAGAGCTACCCTACGACCCAGCAATTGCACTACTGGGTATTTACCAGTAGTAAAAATACAAATGTAGTGATCCAAAGGGGCATGTGCACCCCAATGTTTATAGCAGCAATGTCCACAATAGCCAAACTATGAAAAGAGCCCAGAAGTTCATGGATAGATGAATAGATAAAGATGTGGTATATACATACACACTGGAATACTATTCAGTTAACCAAAAAAAAAAAAAAAAAAAAAAAAAAGAAAGAAAGAAAGAGAAAAGAAATCTTGCCATTTGCATTGGCATGGATGGAACTAGAGGGTATCATGCTAAGTGAAATAAGTCAATCAGAGAAAGACAATTATTATATGACCTCACTCATATGTGGAATTTAAGAAACAAAACAGAGGATCATAGGGAAAGAGAAGGAAAAATAAAACAAGATGAAACCAGAGAGAGAGATAAACCATAGGAGACTCTTAATCATAGAAAATAAACTGAAGGTTGTTGGGGTTGGAGGGATGGGGTAACTTGGTGATAGACATAAGGATGTGATGTAATGAAACTAGATATAAGACTGATGAATCACTGACCTCTACCTCTGAAACTAATGATACGTTATATGTTAATTAATTGAATTTAAATGAAATTTAAAATTTTAAAGAATTAAAAAAAAGTAAGTGAGATTCTCTTCAGAAGCCATGAAAGCAAGACAATGAAGTGAAATATTTAAAGCACTGAAAGAAAAAAACCTACCAACTTAGAATTCTATATGCAGCAAGATATCTTTCAAAATTTGAGGATACTTTCTCAGACAAGCAAAAACTGAGGGAATTTACCACTTGAAGACCTAGTCAGCAAAGCAAAATATGTTAAAAGGAATATTATATATGTCACAAATTTGGATCTACATGAAAAAAGGATAGGGGCTGGAGCAGAAACAAATGAAGGTAAAAACAAATCTTTGAATTTTTAAATTCTTAATTCATCTACAAGGTAACAACATATTGGTGATTATAGAATATGGATGAGACAAGTGATAGTAACATCAGAAGGGATGGGGGAGGAAATGGGAATACTCTGTTATGGGTATCTATACCACGCACACTACATATGAAGGATAGTGTTATTTGAAGGTAGACAGTTAAATATGTACAGTGTAAACATAGGCAGCCACTATAAATAATATAATATAATTGAAATTATAAACAATGGAGGAGGCACCAGGAACTCAAGGCTGTATGCCTCACCTCTATGCCCATTTCTTCATGTGTGAAATAGTAAGGTTAGGACATTCATTTCTTATTCCCTTCCTGCTCTAAATTCTATGACGAAAAGAAAAAAAAAAAAAGAATCAAAATAAATAAATAGTCCCTTAATTCTATCTAAAAGGAGTGGTATCTGCAAGGAGTTTTTGTAAGGTATAAACAGCCTATTAAAATAATCAATTCCCTAATCTATTACACTTCTTTAAATTTGGGTTTTCCTATTTCCATACCATGAGTTTGCCTTTAGCAGGCTTATCTATTAAGTATAATAAAAAATGACACAGATGTTAGAATTACTAGATTTAGACAGGAAACTTAAAATATTGCTCACCTGGTTCTCCATTTCTCAGTGCAACGTGCTGAGTAGAGAACACACCAGGCTGAAAGGAAAAGGCCATTTCACGGTATTGATTTCATTGCCAGAAACAGGACAAGATACGTGCCTTTCAATCCAAAAAGGAAATAAACCAAGCTGCCTCCCTTTCCTAGGTAGAGCTCATAGTGATAACCTCCAGATCTGTGCATAGACTTTCCTTCCCTGGCTGTCAGTACATTCCTGAGGTCGGTGTACATGGTTATGAGCTACAACTTACTTGTCAATCAAAAAGGTTTGCTCTTCTGCTTAAATTGCAGTTCATTAAAGGGGGGGTCACTCTGGGGCTAGCCTAGAGAGCACTGAGAAAATGACCTGCCCCTTCTGAAATGAGATACTGATCTTGCTTCAGGTTAAAGCTATTGAGAAATATTGAAAAGCTCACTTGAAGGTCTACGCCCAGTCTCATCTCCAGCCTTTCCTGCCCTAAGCCCTGGCAATAAAAATCCCCAACTGGCAGACTTGTAGTCACAAGGCCAATTTCCAAATTTAAAACCATGTGCCTGGTCCCAGACAGATAGAAATGTGCTAAGCCTCACTGGACTCATACCTGTTGTAGCAGTTACTTCCATTCCATTTCTGCCCTACTGGGAAATTAGAGCGGCATGAAAATCAATACTTCATTTTGAAGGAAGAAAGGGCTGGATGACCGGACATCGATACATTCCTTCCAGGATTAGACAGCTCTTCGCAGCGCACTTGACTAAATAAATTCCAGTGGCCCAAATGAGTTGGATGCAGGCGTTAGCTGGAACAAGAAGCAAATCTCACTTGTTAAGATCTTTGGCTAATTGGAGACTCTACTTGTTAGAGTAAGAAAGAATTCAAGAGAAAATGTGATCAATGCCTCTCAGTTTTGAATTTTATCCAAATGCTTCAGGCCATACGGAGTCCCTCAGGCCAGGAATTCAACTGCCCAGAACTAAAAATGAAGATATTCAGACTAGTGGCGATAGCCTTTTCCAGGGTATTGGGGTATTCACACATGGGCTCTAAAGCTCTATTCAGACAAGAGCAGGGGCTGTGGAAAAAGTTTGAGCTTCCACAGCTAGATGGATTGGTTTGTACAACACTTTACAGGACATCAGGTTCTATCTAATTTGGATTTGACTGGTACAGAATGCACTTCTTCTTGAGGAGAAAAGGGTGACTTTAAACTGTTTCAGACGTCACAGTCCTATGGAGGTACCAAGATCAAAGCTGCACATTTCAGGAAATGATTATTTCCTTTTCTCTCCCAATTTTGCCAGCTGGTAATGTACTGCTTCTCTTCCTAAAGCGCACGAAATGAAAACTCTCTAAAGTCTGGCATGTTTCTGCCTTTTAAGTCCAACCCAAATGTGATAAAGCACTTTAAAGATAAATAAATGCAAATAATAAAAACAAATAAATAAATACATGATATCTTGGCCAACAGCTTACAAACCCAAATGAGAACGAAGAAGACAGCAACTCCCTTTGTTTCTTCATTTTTAGTGGTGTGTGAGTTCAGGTTATACTAGTGTTTACTAAGATCTACATACCTCTCAAAAACATGATGGAGTGGGGGACTGAGGGAAGAAAGGGGAAAAAATGGGAAAGAAATAGATGTTGGCTAAGAGGTGTGTCAAGGCAATAAAGGATTTTCAGAACCTGAAAAGGTTGATAAAACCCACACACTAGGTTCAGTGTACCTTTTCTGTAGCTCAGCCACAAGACCCTTCTAGGTTAAAATACACTGTAGAACTTTTTGTGAATGAAAAGGCAAGCTAGTAGGGGTTAAGAATTCTAGGGTAAAAATAAAACAGAACAAAAGAAACAAAACTACCACCGAAAACTTCTGGGACTGTAAGGATCTCTTTCAAAACTTACCCTTATAAAGGAGAGGACTGGCTAGCAGCCCCTTAACCATTACAGTATGACCAGAGAGACAAACAGATATCACGTGCCCCAGATGCAATGCCACAGCAGGCATACCACATTACCAGTGGAGTCTCATTGCCAACCAGTGTTAGCCACACCAGATTATGAGCAAATAATCAGAACCCTGGACCATAAATGACATTCCACTAGATAACTGTTTGGGATTCTTCAAAAAAAGCCAGTAACATGTAAAAAGGACTATTCTAGATTTAAAAATTGAACAGCCAAATGCAGCGAATACACATTCAGTGGATTCTGGATCATAAAACGGATGGGCAGCATATAAATGACATCTTTGGGGGCACTGGGGAAAATTGGGAGTATGAACTATTTCTCTTATTGTGTGAACATTCTAACATATTAGTAGATACATAGAGAAATACCATTCTTAGAGGTATGCTGGACTATGTGGGGGTGGAGTGTCTATAACTTACTTTCATATGATTCAGCAAAAGTATATATATGTATGTATATATACATACATATATACACACATATATATAGATGTGTGTGTGTATAGTGTGTGTGTGTGTGTGTGTGTATAGTGTGTGTGTGTGTGTGTATAGTGTGTGTGTGTGTGTGTATGGAGAATGTATTAAAATTTAAACAGTTTGGTGAAGCCAGATAAAGACCAAGCTGTTGGTCATTACACTATTCTATGTAGACTACGACGTTTTTGTAAGTTGAGGGAAGAAAGTATTTTTTTTGCACATGTACCTCTTGTCTTTCTTTTATCACTTCTCCAACAACTTTTAAGTTTCTATTCATGTGGGATTTATAAGGTTTGAAGAAGGAGGCAGAAAACCACTACCCTTAATGGGTGAGACTGATGTTTTAATTCGTGGAACGAGGGATTAGTTGTGAGGCTGTCGAGCTCTTAACATTTCCAGGATCTCACAGATGATACCCCATGTCAGAGTAATTTCAAGGAGTCTGAGTCTGAAATCAGAGCATCCCAGTTCCAGCATAATGCCACTAACTTCTACATAACTCCGCCAAACTACACTGTTTCAGGGTAGTTTTTAAATACATATCAAATTATACATTCTCTTCCCTGCACTCCTGTTGCTCCAGAATGTACGTTTCCATTAGAACCACTACTTTTTAACATGTTGGCAAGTATGTGTTCCCACTGAATTATAAAATTTCATAAGGCATAAGTACCCTGTTCTAACTCTAGAATTTAGCATAGCACCATGGCACAAAACAGAAACTTTAATAATTACGCGCTGAATAAAGAAATAGGTAAAATAAATAAGGTGAAGATTTCTCAAGGGAATACTAAACTTGACTGTTTAACATGCCACATTTAACATGTGGTTTCTCTAAAATGACTGGTAGGAGACAGATGGACAAGGAACCACTTATAATAAAAACTTTGAAATGTTAATGTTGGCCACATGGGCCTTCGTTATAGGAATGAAGAAGTCTCTGGAACATAAGATAAAGAGAAAAGAAGCTATATTTATGGAATAGAAATGATTATTACCTTGTATCAAGAGCTACAGTTCAACCAGAGGCCTGGATGAGTTAACTCATTTGTCCAAAACTTAATGTGTTCGCTAAAAGGCTGCACAAATGAACAGAATTCTATAAATCAATACTCGTATTTGATGCCTAATTATGCACTTAAAATATCAAGACACATGATTTTTTTCCCCTAAGCTATGTTAAACATTTCCTACTTAATGTCCCTTACTTAAGTAATGTAATGTTCCTACTTAAAGCTTATTTTAAACATTTCAGTATAAAAAAATGAACCAAACTCTTTCCCTGAGGTAAGTTTTTTACTGTTTCTGCAACGTAGCTATTTTAGTAATATTTTCTATAACATATAACAAAATCTGTCAGGAACTGGAAAGATGAGTTATTCTACTGTAACTGAAAAACTGGAGCACATTTGGGAATTTCTGTTAACATTGGGAATAGTGCCCTAAATGAAAATAACTGCATCAACAAAAAGAAATTCTTCTTTTTAGATCTGTCTTAAAAATGATAAAGAAATATCATATTAAAGAAGTTTTAAGTCTTTAAATGAAAAGAGAAACTAAAATAATAATTAGGGTTTGCTACATACGTCACCATCACCTACCAGGGGAGAGCCAACACCCACAGTGTGAAAGAAAACATCCCTTTCAAGTCCATGGGGCAATTTTTACAAATTCATTTTTCCTGAAGGGGGAAAAATAATCAGACAAATCAAAGGTATCTTTGGAAAATTTAATTTGGACCATATTTTCTCTCTTGCTGAAAACACCAAGTATTTCCATACATTCTGGGTTCCACAGCTTACAAAGGGGCAGTGGGTTTCCTGCAGTCACATACTGTACCGAACTTTCTATAGAAAGATCAGACATTTTCCAACCTTGCTTTTGAGTACTTCCTTTAAAGGTTCCTTACAATAAATGGCAAGTAAAACAAAGTAAGCCTTTATTTTCACTTTTTTCCCCTTTTTTGGTACTGCGTGTTGGAGGAATAAGGAAGGAAGACGTGTCACGTGAAGTGTTGGTACTCTGGGAATTGCTGCTGGGTCCTGCGAGGTGCACCCATAATCCTGCGGCCCCGACGTGCCCCCATGGTGAGGAGCCTGGAATCGGTAAGTGCGGCCAGTCACCGCTGCGTCACAGCACAGGAAGGTCTGCAGGTTGCCCGGGGCTTCTGGAGGCTCACAGAGGTCCTGACCTTCAGGAGTAATAAAGGAGCCAGGGCCAAATCACAACCAGAGGTCTCCCACCCAACACCGCAGTACCACAGGTTCCCTTCCGAAGCAGGCCTTACAATAGGCATTTAAAGACTAAATGTAATTACTGAAAATGAAATGAGAAAAAAAATCCCTTTACTAATTTTTTGGATCAAATTAGTAAAATGAAAATAAAAGCATTTGATAAAACACATTTTCTATGTCAGAGGAAAACAATTCCCTTGCAAGATAACCTCAGTAATATATATTTGTCACTATTTATATATTTTTGGCTGGTGCACAAATTTCTTTAATTGCATCATCTGAGCAGCTTTGTCATCTTTCAAACTTGCAGTTTCATTAGCTTAAAAAAGGGATAAAGCAGCCAAATTAATACTAATTCTGGTTGCAGAACGACATTGCGGACGTTAACCTTCATCTTCTCAAGTGTTAAGAGCACATGATTAAAAGGTCAGCACACAGTTTCCTCTCTTAACAGAAAACTAAGCAGCTAGTGTCATCAAATCTATATCTAGTAAACACAGGGCCCCTCTGAAATATAAAATTAAATTCTTTTGAGGAATAGGTTTGTGATTTTAGTTGTGCGGGATTTACATTTATTCAATTTTGTGGTAAAAATGCACGGTCTTCACTTCTTTGTAATATACAAGGGATTTTGTCATCGCCTCAGCAGGCTCTCACACACAGACGGCAGGCTGGGCTATGTGCTCTCAGAAACCCTGCAAAAACTCCTGCAGCTGGGTGACGATCTCTGTGTCCACCGTCTCCATGAGGGACTGGAAGCCTTGCTCTCCCAGGAGCTCTTGCTGTGCCTTAAGCTTCTCGTAGATAAACTGCTGCAACGACACTGTGTGGACTGGGTCCTTCAGGGCCAGCTGCAAGACAGAGAGGAGCCACAGCGCGTTAGAGAGGCAGAACACGTCCCTTCTCCCTGCAACCGCAAGGCTTGGTCATCACCTCTGCAGCAACACAACTGCTTCTGCCTCCCTGCTTACAAAAGAGTCTCAAAGAGTCCCACTGCAGAGAAGTCTGCCAGAGAGTTCATTCAGTCCGTCTAGCCTCAGTTCCCTAGGGCCTCTGAGCCCAAGTTATCTGACGAGCCCAATTTTGCAACAGCTCAGGGTTCATCCATGTAAAGAATCAAAACCTGATAGACAGAACATGCCGCAGAGCACTTAAACACAACGGTCCGGGCTTCCTCGCAGACAGACCAGGTGCTCCTGGGGTAGCTTGGGGTGGCCCTCAGGACGGATGGAGGAAACCCTGCCCTCTCCTGCACTGCTGTGCTACTGACACTCATATATATGCTTCTGGTTAAGAGAAAAAGAGAAAGAAAAAGAATAAAGAAAAACAGATTAAAAAAAAAAAAAAACCCAAAACCAAAACAAACATGTACTCCTCTCCCTCTGGGATATCTGGAAATCAGAAGAAATAGAATGAAAAGTAACCCACCATTCCACTTGCTAATGACAAGAATCACAACAGAAAACACTGTGGCCTCCTTTGTCTTTTCTGTGCGTGCGGCACACATATAGATACACCATGTGTGTGAGTCTTTAAATTTATACTATCACCCAAAGACTCCACTCCAACACGTTTTAAGAATTCTGTCTCTACGGGGAGCCTGGGTGGCTCAGTGGGTTAAAGCCTCTGCCTTCGGCTCAGGTCATGATCTCAGGGTCCTGGGATCGAGCCCTACGTCGGGCTCTCTGCTCAGCAGGGAGCCTTCTTCCTCCTCTCTCTCTCTGCCTGCCTCTCTGCCTACTTGTGATCTCTGTGTGTCAAATAAATAAATAAAATCTTAAAAAAAAAAAAGAATTCTGTATCTATTTATGTCATAATTTTTTGTTGAAGGCATGTTGAAATAATCATGGTATCAATACAATTCTAATACTGCCAAATAATCTATCACAAGTGCTGTTCTCTACATTTCAGATTATTTCCTTATACCTAGCTCTACTTTTGAAGGATTACTAAAAGACACAGGCAATTTTATGATTCCTGATATGTATTATCAAGTTGCTTTTCCTATGGTGAGTGCAAATTTAAAAGGTATGAGAGTTTTCAGATAGTGACACTGTTTGTAAAACTGGTATTACTATTTAAATTCTTTATCATTTAAGAAGTGAAAAGTAACACACCCTACTTCAAGCCATACATTTCTCTCATCATCAATAAAGGTGGATATCTGCAAGGCTTCCGTAAAGAACATGAGCTTGTGTACCCAGTATGGCTGCACAAAAATTCTTCTTTTCCTTACTAATTCTCAATTTTATTTTAGGTAGATGAGGTAGCTGGATCACATCTGCTGTTTGGACAATGTAAAGAAATTTGAAAATAATTACCACAAGTGGAAAATATAACTGAGAGACAGGGACAAAGGTGGCATGAATTTGAAATTAAACGCCTTAGGTGACAAATCCAGACTTACATGATAAATCCAAGGCAAGGATGAGTTCAGTTCTCACTGAAGGTGGACAGGAGAGAGAACATTAAGAAGAACTGTAAACACAAAGCCCTGCCTTCATAAGACTAAAGATATCACTGTACAAAATACATAAAAACTGAAAATGAACTTTTACAAATATTTGCTCCCTTAAGCAAAATGCAGTAATGTTCAGTATTATTTTAACTAAAGTGCAAGAGATCTCTTGCTAAAGGGGATGTGCGCTTTGTTGAAATATCATGAATTATCTGTAACAAACCATCTGCTACAATATGAGAGAAATAGAACTGAGCTTGAAATTGATGTTCAAACAAGTGACTCCAACTACTGAAATGAGCTTGGGAGAGTGCTTTAAACGCTTTCACTTGGCTATAAAAAACTGCTAGCAGTTAACTTACCAAATCTCCATCCTTTAATTTTCAACAGATTAATAAAAAGGAAAACTATCATAATATCAGTACCCACCAGATATGGCATACCACTATAATGGTATAATTTTTTTAAGTATATTCATCAGTCATGCAAAGATTAAAAGCATTAGTCTCCTATGGAAGGAAAGCTGTGGAAGGAAGAAGGAAGAAAAAAAAAAATACAGAATCTCCAAATGCATATATTAAAAAATCTTTTAAAAAAACAAGTTTTTCTTAGCTAAAAAGATCACATTAGCAAATAAATGTCTATTTTGGCTTGTGGTAGAAATTCATTCATCACAGCTACTAATACTTTCTTTTGAAGAAATCTATGAGTGGAAGCCTAGTGAGGAACCCAGCCTCCTGGACCCTCCAGACGGTGACCAAATGGAACAGCCACTTTTGTCAAAGCAGTGTCAAAAGAAGGCAGCTAAAACAGATGGTTTATTAAGATTCAGAATCTAGGGGCGCCTGGGTGGCTCAGTGGGTTAAGCCGCTGCCTTCGGCTCAGGTCGTGATCTCAGGGTCCTGGGATCGAGCCCCGCATCGGGCTCTCCGCTCAGCAGGGAGCCTGCTTCCTCCTCTCTCTGCCTGCTTGTGATCTCTCTCTGTCAAATAAATAAATAAAACCTTTAAAAAAAAAAAAAAAGATTCAGAATCTAGTAATACCAAAAAATGTCCAGGTTTCAATAAAAAAAAAAATCACTCATAACCAAAAGGAGGTGTCAAGGGCAGGAGGGAAAAGGGTTTTATTATAAAAGGGCAACACAGAGGTCTTCGGAGCAATGGAAATGTCTCAACCTTGATTCTTATTCATGCTAATATTCTGATCGTGACGCTATAGTTTCACAAGATGTTGTGAGTAGGGGACATGGACAGCAACACATCACAAGCCAGAGAGCTCAGTGATATGGTAACCTCAAACACCAAGAATACACTGGGAGCCATGCAATTAATTTCCTAAAGGTAAATGACCAAAACAGTTTGGTACCTACAGGCCCAAACTGAAACAAGTTAATCACCGAAGAATCTTACAAAATCAGAAACTGTTTACTCTTCTTTTCCACTCATTTCCAATAGTGTGATTATCTGGTGTAGGTTTGCTCAGATCTACAAATGTGAAAAGATAAAAACCTTCTACAGAAAAAACAAAGGAAACAGTATTGAGGCTCCGCTGACAACACAGAAACACTGGGAATAATGAGAAGAGACAGCAAACTCTTCAAAAACAGACCCAGGCTACGTGTGCCCTGTGGTACTCTGGATCGTATCCTGCAACTAACAGCATTAGTGAGAAACTGGGTGGTACCTAAATAAAGTCTGGGCGGTAGTACACAGTAATACACCAGCATCGGTTTCTCAACTTAGACAAACATGCCCTGGTAACGTAACATGCTGACATGAGGGAAAACTGGATGAGGAGCACATGAGGAGAGCTACCTCTGCTACTTCCCCGGAAACCTAAAACTGTTCCAAAATAAAAAAGGCACCTCTCTTTTACGCCAGTACCATACTGTTTTAATTACTGTGGCTTTGTGATCAGTTATGAAAGCAGAAAGTGTGACGCTTCCCAAGCTCTGTTCTTTTTTAAGACTGTTTTGGCTACTCAATGTCTTTCATGGTTCCTATGAATTTTAGAACTATGTTTTCTATTTCTGTAAGAAACGTCACTGGAATTTCAATAGGAATTGCACTGAATCTGAAGATGGCCTTAGGTAGTATGGACATCTTAATATAAAGTCCTCCAACCCATGAATACAAGTATCTATTTGCTTACATCTTAATTCCTTTCATCGATGTTTTGTAGTTTTCAGTGTACGTCTTTCACTTCCTTAGTTAAATTTATGCTTAAGTCTTTTGTTCTTTCGATGCTGCCATACATGAGATTTGTTTTCTTAATTTCCTTTTCAGATTGTTCATTTAGTATATAAAATACAACTGATTGAATTTATTTATTATCTCCAGGTGTTTTTAAAAATAGGTTTTTAGTTTTTTTCTATGTACAAGATCATGTCATCTGCAAAAAGGGACAATTTTTCTCCTACCTTTGCAATTTGCATGCTCTCATTTCTTTTTCTTGCCTAATTGCTCTGAGTAGAATTTCAGGTACTATGTAGGATATACAGAACAGTTAACAAAAAATAAGTCCAGAAATAATGTCACACATATATAGCCAAATGACCTTCAACAAGGGTACCAAAAGTAGACAATGACGAAAGGATAGTCTCTTCGACAAATGGTGTTTAGAAAACCAGATATCCAAATGAAAAAGAATGAAATCCTTATCTTTCACCACACAGAAAACCAGCTCAAAATGAGTAAAACTTAAACATAAGGCTCCTAGGGGAAAAAGCTTCATGCCATTCGCCTTGGCCAAGATTTCACACATAGGTCAACAGAAGCACAGGCTACAAAAGGAAAACTGGCAAGAAAGATGATAATAAGCAAGTTTTATAAGTTATTTAAATAAATTTTAAAAGTGCATCCTTCTGTGGTCATTTGGTGTGGGTACAGCCTGCCTAGACACCTCAATTAACTTCACAAATGTTCAATTATACAACATCTAAGCAGCAAGGCTGGCATGTTCATTTTTGAAATGAGAAAAAAATTAGGTCTCTAGGCTTTGAGTAACATTCAAGGTTGATTTTTCTCAAGTTAATGACATCAAAAGAACCAGAATACACACCTCCAAATTCCTGGTTTTGTTCTCTTTCTACTACTTCCATATGCCTAACCCCCATTCTCATCCTCCACGAAAAGTACATGATCATTTAAGAAATATTTCCATTAAAATGGTTAAGATAAAATTAGAACCTTATAATAGATTTCTGTTATTAGAAGATAATTACCCAGAAATCCTGACTCCAGGGCAATGCCAAATAAATTAAATGCTAATAGCCTAACTCACTTCAAAAGTCCATACACTGGATTTTAATAAGCAAGTCGTTTGGTACTCCTTGACAGTGAAATTATTACTTTAAGGCAGAATGGTTCTGGTTGAACTGTCTCAGGTTCCTCTGTTGGTAATTATAGCCTTCTGACATTTGCCTCGATCCGTAAGATGGTTAGTTTTCAAGTTGGTATAGGATTTTTAGCTCCTGTGGTGCCACTTACAGGATGTACATTTCTTGTACTTTGAGATTTTGAGTTCTTAAAACTAAAAAATATTTCACTGCATTAAATCAGCAATTTTACCCAGCAGGAATTCACATAGCTGAATCCTTTATTTTTCTTAGGTTATGGGGTGTATCATATCACTGTTCATTTTATAAGCCTCCATATACCCACGGTAATTTTTCAGAAATTATTTTCTGTAAAGTTATTTCTGTTGGAATTTTGCTAGAGAGAAAAAGTTTCCTACCTTTAAATATGCAAAAGATTTTTGTAATAGTGATATACTTTCCATGAAACCTGGCAGAATATGTATAACCACACTAGCTATGCAACAAAAATCTTAAAGGAAAATTTGCCTACAACAATGTATTTCACCATGTAGTCTTCAAAAGTTCCTTGGTTTAATCTTTGCCTTAAAATTCCCCTTTTTGATCTCTCATTGTTTCACTACAGGGAACTGTAAATTTCTGAAATATAGCTATATCTAAATTTCTAAAATCTGCTGGATGTAAACTCTCCTAACTTAGTGACTTAACAAAGAGTTTGAGTCCTCTAGATGCCAACCAGAACCCATCTCATCAATAGCGCTCAGCAATGCAAATTTACTAATTAAACCCAGTGTGGAACTCAAATTCCAAGGTAGCCGGCAAGATTTTTATCATCCTTGTTGTAGCTGTCCACTGAGGAATTTAGACCATGGTTTCCATATGATGAACTTGTGAGTAAAGGAGCTGTTTTACACTGCTAGGTCTAGAATGACTGGGACTCAGACTTCATGAGATAAAAAGGACAGTGCATATATGACAAAAATGTAAATTGTAATTTAGCGATTAGCTGTTACCCAGGTTTTCTGATAGAATTGTTTTTCTCTCCATCAGTCCCAGACCATTACTACTTGGGTTATTTTTACTCTACTTTCAGTCTTATTCTGGTTATATCTTTCTAGGTGCTTCAAATCTTTACAAAGCAAGCTTCAAAAAAATGCACAATTAATCAATGAGCCAAAGTAAGTATTTCAAGCCCAGATCTGAGCAACAGAAGATCTGTCTATGTCTTCACATTTGTTTCAGTATGGTATGTGATTAAATAGCAATCACAATATTTTATCTGCATTTACTAAATTCTAATCACGAGCAAGGCGTGTGCTCAGCACACACTAGGCCTTTTACACATTTTATTTCGTTTAAAACTCACAATAAGGAATCCTGAGGAAAGGAAACCCACAGCATATAACCAAACATTTCCACAGAGTGGATTTCACTGATAGCAGCACACTGGGTATCATGTGAGGAACACTGAGAATTGCTGATGGCTAAGTCCCACTTCTAGAGATTTTGGTGTAACTGGTTTCAGGCACTAGAATTTTTAAAAGCTCACAATAATCTGATGTATATTTAAGAGAAAGAGTGCTATAGAAAATTCTGGAAAAAAAAAAAAAAAACAGTTTTGAGGACTAAAACTTCAAGTAAGCCCAAGAAAATCTTTACAGATATCTTCATATTCATTAAAATAAGTATGGTAATAGACTAAATAAAACATACAACATTTCAAAATAAAAACTCTTAAATTAGTAATTCTAAGCCCTATAAACATAATTCCCATATACAACCCCATATTCTATAAACTCTTCAGGGATTCCTTTTTCCTTTCTCCTTTTCTCTTTTGGTTTCAATGAGACATTTATGAGGTCCTTTTGCTTTACTGTAGGCAAATTAGGGAGTGGCAATGTCCCCCCCAACCTTTTTTTTTTTTACTCACCAACCGAAAGTTTGATGCCTTTTTTTATTGTAGTTTTTGACTCTAGAATTCCAAAGGATTCCCCACATCACAAGGTAAGTAAAATACAAATCTGTGAGGGACCTTTATTTTGCCTGCTTTTCCTAACTGGTTATTGCTAGTTAGTATCAGCAATACACACTGACATATTTTTCACTTAATTGGTTATCTACTCTCCCCATTTGATTCGTTGATTTTCCTGGACTTTTCTGACTTAACCATCCATTTAAGTGACAAATGACTTATCTCTGCTTTTAGAATTCTTATACCCACACTAACTCAAACGCCCTCTTGCTCTCTTTCTTCTCATCACATTGGCTAGAAATTCTACCTGACAGACTATCACTAAAATTTTTTCCTCTTCCTCCTAGGTACACAGATAGACCACATCTCCCAGTCAATAGGATGTGAGCAAAAAAGATGTGTCATAACACACCCTACTCTTAAACCACTCCTACTCATTCTTTTTCTCCCTGTCTCCCAACAAGACAGAAGCCAAAGTGGCAGCACCCTCAGCACATCTAGATCATTCCTGAATGACTCCAAGAATTACATACCTACTCATAATCCTCTCTTTTTTGTGTTTTTCCTGAGTGAAAAAAATATATATTGATATTCGAGGGGTCTGTTTTAGAAGATGACATCCTCCGGCATTTAGATCATTCTCAATAGTTGGTAGATTCAAATAGCTATTTCAAAAATCATATTGAAGTCATATTCTTCTATTTCTATTTCACTAACAAATTTTACCAGGAATAAATGCCAAATTTAATGTTGGATTAAATTTGCTAATGGTCACTTCCTGTTTTGCATCTATTTTTATAAATAAAAAAATTATTATTCTTTTTTTCTGTTTTATTCTTTTCCTGGCAGTTGCCATAGTTTTCTAGGTTTAATCTTTTCCTTAAAATTTGATAGTACAAAAAGAAAGAAAAAAGGAATGCAGGAAAAATAGGGAGAAAGAAAAAGAAAAAAAGGGAGAGGAGAGAGGTAAGACAAGCTGCTGCTAAAAGGTATCACTAGTAAAATTAAATGCATTAAACTACATTTCTTTTTAAATTAATAATACATTTCAGTAAAACCTTATGAAATGAACAAATAAGAAACATCACTAAGGGAGGTTTTTTAAAATTTGCTTTGTAGAAAAATGGAGAGACAATCCAAAACATTTCTTCCATGGTTATAAGTCTATCTCTACCTGGTCCTAAGTTGGTTTTTAATTTTTCACATTTTGGAAATTATATTTTATGAAAAAATTGTCTATTCTGACAAGATTTTTCCATTGACTAGCCAGGACTTGCATGCATAATTCCTGAAGTTATATGTGTCCTTATACCTAACATTTTATATTTATGTTCACCCCTGCCACACCCCACCTTGAATGTGGCCCACCAGAGTAGGGCTTTGGGAGGTCAGGTGAGCCATGGAGTTTTGGCTCAGGTCTGTTTTTCAGCAGGCCCTGTGGGTTGCCCATCCTCTGGTAACTTCCTAGTTCCAGAATGTATATTAGACTGAACACATTTAGCATCTAGCAGAATCCCCATACTGAGTTCTGGGTTTCCTTAAAGCTGACTTTCTTTTACTCACATCTTGAAATAAGCTGGGGTTTTTTTGTTTTGTTTTTTGTTTTTTGTTTAAGATTTTATTTATTTATTTGAGAGAGAGTAAGAGAGCACAAAGCAGGGAGAGGGGCAGAGGGATAGGGAGAAGCAGACTTCCTGCTGAACAGGGAGCACGACTCAACTTGGGGCTTGATCCCAGGACCCTGGGATTATGACCTGAGCTGAAGGCAGATGCTTAACCGACTGAGCCAACCAGGCATCCCTAAAATGAGCTCTGAGTTAGTTTATTTTCATTGTTTCTTTTTGATAATAAAATTACAGAAGACTATGAATAATTTAGTTGTATCCACATATTTTAAGTGTAATAATCTCACTGTGGTAGGTCACCTGCTCAAATTGGCAAGCTTCCTCTTTAAAATACTGTTTAAAAAAACTTTGTGATCGGTATTTTTTCTCAACCTTTGTTTAATTTCTGGTTTTATTCATTGTGGTAAAAAAATATGATCTGTACTATTTCTACTCTGAGAAATTTGGTCTCCTTTATAAGCCTAAAATTTTACATACATTTCATGAACATTTGAAAAATGTTTATTCTATCAATAGTATAGAATTTTTATTTACGTAACAAGTCAGGAAACGACAGATGCTGGCGAGGATGTGGAGAAAGGGGAACCCTCCTACACTGTTGGTGGGAATGCAAGCTGGTGCAGCCACTCTGGAAAACAGCATGGAGGTTCCTCAAAAAGTTGAAAATAGAGCTACCTACGACCCAGCAATTGCACTGCTGGGTATTTACCCTAAAGATACAAATGTAGTGATCTGAAGGGGCACATGCACCCGAATGTTTATAGCAGCAATGTCCACAATAGCCAGACTATAGAAAGAACCTAGATGTCCATCAACATATGAATGGATAAAGAAGATGTGGTAGGTATATATATACAACGGAATACTACGCAGCCATCAAAAGAAATGAAATCTTGTCATTTGTGACTACATGGATGGAACTAGAGGGTATTATGCTTAGCAAAATAAGTCAATCAGAGAAAGACAACTATCATATGATCTCCCTGATATGAGGAAGTGG